>NW_025726218.1:0-110000 GCF_021461395.2 Schistocerca americana | reverse complement strand
CCGATGTATTTCGCCTCTTGACGAGGCATTTGGATACCTTAAGAGAGTCATAGTTACTCCTTGCTGTTGCTCCCCATTTTACAACAGGCACATCTACAAGCTTGCTCTGGCCAGTTCTCCCGAAGCGATACGCTAATATCTGTTGACATAAAGACTTTCACAGTACTCCTGCCGGGAGCTTCTCGACTTTGCCGATGTATTTCGCCTATTGACGAGGCATTTGGCTACCTTAAGGGAGTTATAGTTACTCCTGCCAGTGTCTCCCCGTTAAACCACAGTCACATTTACAATTTTCCTCTGCCCCTTTCACCAGACGCGATACGCCATTATTTGTCGTCATTATGACTTTCACACTACTCCTGGTAGGGGCTCCTCCAGTTTACCAATGTATTTCGCCTGTTGACGAGGCATTTGGCTACCTTAAGAGAGTCATAGTTACTCCTGTCAGTTGCTCCCCGTTTTACCACAGTCACATTTTCAATCTTATTCTGGCCAGTTCACCTGAAGCGATACGCCATTATCAGTCAACCTAAAGAATTTCACAGTACTCCTGACGGGAGCTTCTCGAGTTTGCCGATGTATTTCGCCTGTTGACGAGGCATTTGGATACCTTAAGAGAGTCATAGTTACTCCTTGCTGTTGCTCCCCATTTTACAACAGGCACATCTACAAGCTTACTCTGGCAAATTCTCATAAAGCGATACGCTAATATCTGTTGACATAAAGACTTTCACAGTAGTCCTGCCAGGAGCTTCTCGACTTTGCCGATGTATTTCGCCTATTGACGATTCATTTGGCTACCTTAAGAGAGTCATAGTTACTCCTGCCAGTGTCTCTCCGTTAAACCACAGTCACATCTACGATTTTCCTCTGCCCCTTTCATAAGACGCGATACGCCATTATTTGACCACAATATGACTTTCACAGTACTCCTGCTAGGGGCTCCTCCAGTTTACCAATGTATTTCGCCTGTTGACGAGGCATTTGGCTACCTTAAGAGAGTCATAGTTACTCCTGTCAGTTGCTCCCCGTTTTACCACAGTCACATTTTCAATCTTATTCTGGCCAGTTCACCTGAAGCGATACGCCATTATCAGTCAACCTAAAGAATTTCACAGTACTCCTGACGGGAGCTTCTCGAGTTTGCCAATGTATTTCGCCTGTTGACGAGGCATTTGGATACCTTGGAGGGTCATAGTTACTCCTTGCTGTTGCTCCCCATTTTACAACAGGCACATCTACAAGCTTACTTTGGCCAATTGTCCTGAAGCGATACGCTAATATCTGTTGACATAAAGACTTTCACAGTAGTCCTGCCGGGAGCTTTTCGACTTTGCCGATGTATTTCGCCTATTGACGAGGCATTTGGCTACCTTAAGAGAGTCATAGTTACTCCTGCCAGTGTCTCTATGTTAAACCACAGTCACATCTACGATTTTCCTCTGCCCCTTTCATAAGACGCGATACGCCATTATTTGTCGACAATATGACTTTCACAGTACTCCTGCTAGGGGCTCCTCCAGTTTACCAATGTATGTCGCCTGTTGACGAGGCATTTGGCTACCTTAAGATAGTCATAGTTACTCCTGTCAGTTGCTCCCCGTTTTACCACAGTCACATTTTCAATCTTATTCTGTCCAGTTCACCTGAAGCGATACGCCGTTATCAGTCAACCTAAAGAGTTTCACAGTACTCCTGCCGGGAGCCTCTCGAGTTTGCCGATGTATTTCGCCTGTTGACGAGGCATTTGGATGCCTTAAGCGAGTCATAGTTACTCCTGCCAGTGTCTCTCTGTTAAACCACAGTCACATTTACAATTTTCCTCTGCCCCTTTCACCAGACGCTATACGCCATTATTTGTCGACATTATGACTTTCACACTACTCCTGCTAGGGGCTCTTCCAGTTTACCAATGTATTTCGCCTGTTGACGAGGCATTTGGCTACCTTAAGACAGGCATAGTTACTCCTGTCAGTTGCTCCCCGTTTTACCACCGTCACATTTTCAATCTTATTCTGTCCAGTTCACCTGAAGCGATACGCCATTATCAGTCAACCTAAAGAATTTCACAGTACTCCTGCCGGGAGCTTCTCGAGTTTGCCGATGTATTGCGCCTGTTGACGAGACATTTGGATACCTTAAGAGAGTCATAGTAACTCCTTGATGTTGCTCCCCATTTTACAACAGGCACATCTACAAGCTTACTCTGGCAAATTCTCATGAAGCGATACGCTAATATCTGTTGACATAAAGACTTTCACAGTAGTCCTGCCAGGAGCTTCTCGACTTTGCCGATGTATTACGCCTATTGACGAGGCATTTGGCTACCTTAAGAGAGTCATAGTTACTCCTGCCAGTGTCTCTCCGTTAAACCACAGTCACATCTACGATTTTCCTCTGCCCCTTTCATTAGACGCGATACGCCATTATTTGTCCACAATATGACTTTCACAGTACTCCTGCTAGGGCTCCTCCAGTTTACCAATGTATTTCGCCTGTTGACGAGGCATTTGGCTACCTTAAGAGAGTCATAGTTACTCCTGTCAGTTGCTCCCCGTTTTACCACAGTCACATTTTCAATCTTATTCTGGCCAGTTCACCTGAGGCGATACTCCATTATCAGTCAACCTAAAGAATTTCACAGTACTCCTGCCGGGAGCTTCTCGAGTTTGCCGATGTATTTCGCCTGTTGACGAGGCATTTGGATACTTTGGAGAGTCATACTTACACCTTGCTGTTGCTCCCCATATTACAACAGGCACATCTACAAGCTTACTTTGGCCAATTCTCCTGAAGCGATACGCTAATATCTGTTGACATAAAGACTTTCACAGTAGTCCTGCCGGGAGCTTTTCGACTTTGCCGATGTATTTCGCCTATTGACGAGGCATTTGGCAACCTTAAGAGAGTCATAGTTACTCCTGCCAGTGTCTCTCCGTTAAACCACAGTCACATCTACGATTTTCCTCTGCCCCTTTCATAAGACGCGATACGCCATTATTTGTCGACAATAAAGACTTTCACAGTACTCCTGCTAGGGGCTCCTCCAGTTTACCAATGTATTTCGCCTGTTGACGAGGCATTTGGCTACCTTAAGAGAGTCATAGTTACTCCTGTCAGTTACTCCCCGTTTTACCACAGTCACATTTTCAATCTTATTCTGTCCAGTTCACCTGAAGCGATACGCCATTATCAGTCAACCTAAAGAATTTCACAGTACTCCTGCCGGGAGCTTCTCGAGTTTGCCGATGTATTTCGCCTGTTGACGAGGCACTTGGATGCCTTAAGAAAGTCATAGTTACTCCTTGCTGTTGCTCCACATTTTACAACAGGCACATCTACAAGCTTACTCTGGCCAGTTCTCCTGTAGCGATACGCCATTATCAGTCAAGCTAAAGAATTTCAGAGTACTCCTGCCGGGAGTTTCTCGAGTTTGCCGATGTATTTCGCCTGTTGACGAGGCATTTGGCTACCTTAAGAGAGTCATAGTTACTCCTGCCAGTGTCTCTCCGTTAAACCACTGTCACATCTACGATTTTCCTCTGCCCCTCTCATAAGACGCGATACGCCATTATTTGTCGACAATATGACTTTCACAGTACTCCTGCTAGGGGCTCCTCCAGTTTACCAATGTATTTCGCCTGTTGACGAGGCATTTGGCTACCTTAAGAGAGTCATAGTTACTCCTGTCAGTTGCTCCCCGTTTTACCACAGTCACATTTTCAATCTTTTTCTGTCCAGTTCACCTGAAGCGATACGCCATTATCAGTCAACCTAAAGAAGTTCACAGTACTCCTGCCGGGAGCTTCTCGAGTTTGCCGATGTATTTCGCCTCTTGACGAGGCATTTGGATACCTTAAGAGAGTCATAGTTACTCCTTGCTGTTGCTCCCCATTTTACAACAGGCACATCTACAAGCTTGCTCTGGCCAGTTCTCCCGAAGCGATACGCTAATATCTGTTGACATAAAGACTTTGACAGTACTCCTGCCGGGAGCTTCTCGACTTTGCCGATGTATTTCGCCTATTGACGAGGCATTTGGCTACCTTAAGAGAGTTATAGTTACTCCAGCCAGTGTCTCTCCGTTAAACCACAGTCACATTTACAATTTTCCTCTGCCCCTTTCAAAAGACGCGATACGCCATTATTTGTCAACATTATGACTTTCACACTACTCCTGCTAGGGGCTCCTCCAGTTTACCAATGTATTTCGCCTGTTGACGAGGCATTTGGATACCCTGGAGAGTCATAGTTACACCTTGCTGTTGCTCCCCATTTTACAACAGGCACATCTACAAGCTTAATTTTTCCAATTCTCCTGAAGCGATACGCTAATATCTGTTGACATAAAGACTTTCACAGTAGTCCTGCCGGGAGCTTTTCGACTTTGCCGATGTATTTCGCCTATTGACGAGGCATTTGGCTACCTTAAGAGAGTCATAGTTACTCCTGCCAGTGTCTCTCCGTTAAACCACAGTCACATCTACGATTTTCCTCTGCCCCTTTCATTAGACGCGATACGCCATTATTTGTCCACAATATGACTTTCACAGTACTCCTGCTAGGGCTCCTCCAGTTTACCAATGTATTTCGCCTGTTGACGAGGCATTTGGCTACCTTAAGAGAGTCATAGTTACTCCTGTCAGTTGCTCCCCGTTTTACCACAGTCACATTTTCAATCTTATTCTGGCCAGTTCACCTGAGGCGATACTCCATTATCAGCCAACCTAAAGAATTTCACAGTACTCCTGCCGGGAGCTTCTCGAGTTTGCCGATGTATTTCGCCTGTTGACGAGGCATTTGGATACTTTGGAGAGTCATAGTTACACCTTGCTGTTGCTCCCCATATTACAACAGGCACATCTACAAGCTTACTTTGGCCAATTCTCCTGAAGCGATACGCTAATATCTGTTGACATAAAGACTTTCACAGTAGTCCTGCCGGGAGCTTTTCGACTTTGCCGATGTATTTCGCCTATTGACGAGGCATTTGGCAACCTTAAGAGAGTCATAGTTACTCCTGCCAGTGTCTCTCCGTTAAACCACAGTCACATCTACGATTTTCCTCTGCCCCTTTCATAAGACGCAATACGCCATTATTTGTTGAAATTATGACTCTCACAGTTCTCCTGCTAGGGGTTCCTCCAGTTTACCAATGTATTTCGCCTGTTGACGAAGCATTTGGCTACCTTAAGAGAGTCATAGTTACTCCTGTCAGTTGCTCCCCGTTTTACCACAGTCACATTTTCAATCTTATTCTGGCCAGTTCACCTGAAGCGATACGCCATTATCGGTCAACCTAAAGAATTTCACAGTACTCTTGCCGGGGGCTCTCGAGTTTGCCGATGTATTTCGTCTGTTGACGAGGCATTTGGTTACCTTAAGAGAGTCATAGTTACCCCTTGCTGTTGCTCCCCTTTTTACAACAGGCACATCTACAAGCTTACTCTGGCCAATTCTCCTGAAGCGATACGCTAATATCTATTGACATAAAGACTTTCACAGTACTCCTGCCGGGAGCTTTTCGACTTTGCCGATGTATTTCGCCTATTGACGAGGCGTTTGGCTACCTTAAGAGAGTCATAGTTACTCCTGTCAGTTGCTCCCCGTTAAACCACAGTCACATCTACGATTTTCCTCTGCCGCTTTCACCAGCCGCGATACGCCATTATTTGTTGAAATTATGACTCTCACAGTTCTCCTGCTAGGGGTTCCTCCAGTTTACCAATGTATTTCGCCTGTTGACGAAGCATTTGGCTACCTTAAGAGAGTCATAGTTACTCCTGTCAGCTGCTCCCCGTTTTACCACAGTCACATTTTCAATCTTATTCTGGCCAGTTCACCTGATGCGATACGCCGTTATCAGTCAACCTAAAAAATATCACAGTACTCCTGCCGGAAGCTTCTCGAGTTTGCCGAAGTGTTTCGCCTGTTGACGAAGCATTTGGATACCTTAAGAGAGTCATAGTTACTCCTTGCTGTTGCTCCCCATTTTACAACAGGCACATCTACAAGCTTACTCTGGCCAATTCTCCTGAAGCGATACGCTAATATCTGTTGACATAAAGACTTTCACAGTACTCCTGCTGGGAGCTTCTCAACTTTGCCGATGTATTTCGCCTATTGAAGAGGCATTTGGCTACCTTAAGAGAGTCATAGTTACTCCTGTCAGTTGCTCCCCGTTAAACCACAGTCACATCCACGATTTTCCTCTGCCGCTTTCACCAGACGCGATACGCCATTATTTGTCGAAATTATGACTTTCACAGTACTCCTGCTAGGGGTTCCTCCAGTTTACCAATGTATTTCGCCTGTTGACGAACCATTTGGCTACCTTAAGAGAGTCATAGTTACTCCTGTCAGTTGCTCCCCGTTTTACCACAGTCACATTTTCAATCTTATTCTGGCCAGTTCACCTGAAGCGATACGCCATTATCGGTCAACCTAAAGAATTTCACAGTACTCTTGCCAGGAGCTCTCGAGTTTGCCGATGTATTTCGCCTGTTGACGAGGCATTTGGTTACCTTAAGAGAGTCATAGTTACCCCTTGCTGTTGCTCCCCTTTTTACAACAGGCACATCTACAAGCTTACTCTGGCCAATTCTCCTGAAGCGATGCGCTAATATCTATTGACATAAAGACTTTCACAGTACTCCTGCCGGGAGCTTTTCGACTTTGCCGATGTATTTCGCCTATTGACGAGGCGTTTGGCTACCTTAAGAGAGTCATAGTTACTCCTGCCAGTGTCTCTCCGTTAAACCACAGTCACATCTACCAATTTCCTCTGCCCCTTTCACCAGACGCGATACGCCATTATTTGTCGACATCATGACTTTCAAAGTACTCCTGCTAGGGGCTCCTCCAGTTTACCAATGTATTTCGCCTGTTGACGAGGCATTTGGCTACCTTAAGAGAGTCATACTTACCCCTGTCAGTTGCTCCCCGTTTTACCACAGTCACATTTTCAATCTTATTCTGGCCAGTTCACCCGAAGCGATACGCCACTTGACGAGGCATTTGGCTACCTTAAGAGAGTCATAGTTACTCCTGTCAGTTGCTCCCCGTTAAACCACAGTCACAACTACGATTTTCCTCTGCCGCTTTCACCAGCCGCGATACGCCATTATTTGTTGAAATTATGACTTTCACAGTTCTCCTGCTAGGGGTTCCTCCAGTTTACCAATGTATTTCGCCTGTTGACGAAGCATTTGGCTACCTTAAGAGAGTCATAGTTACTCCTGTCAGTTGCTCCCCGTTTTACCACAGTCACATTTTCAATCTTATTCTGGCCAGTTCACCTGAAGCGATACGCCATTATCGGTCAACCTAAAGAATTTCACAGTACTCTTGCCGGGGGCTCTCGAGTTTGCCGATGTATTTCGTCTGTTGACGAGGCATTTGGTTACCTTAAGAGAGTCATAGTTACCCCTTGCTGTTGCTCCCCTTTTTACAACAGGCACATCTACAAGCTTACTCTGGCCAATTCTCCTGAAGCGATACGCTAATATCTATTGACATAAAGACTTTCACAGTACTCCTGCCGGGAGCTTTTCGACTTTGCCGATGTATTTCGCCTATTGACGAGGCGTTTGGCTACCTTAAGAGAGTCATAGTTACTCCTGTCAGTTGCTCCCCGTTAAACCACAGTCACATCTACGATTTTCCTCTGCCGCTTTCACCAGCCGCGATACGCCATTATTTGTTGAAATTATGACTCTCACAGTTCTCCTGCTAGGGGTTCCTCCAGTTTACCAATGTATTTCGCCTGTTGACGAAGCATTTGGCTACCTTAAGAGAGTCATAGTTACTCCTGTCAGTTGCTCCCCGTTTTACCACAGTCACATTTTCAATCTTATTCTGGCCAGTTCACCTGATGCGGTACGCCGTTATCAGTCAACCTAAAAAATATCACAGTACTCCTGCCGGAAGCTTCTCGAGTTTGCCGAAGTGTTTCGCCTGTTGACGAAGCATTTGGATACCTTAAGAGAGTCATAGTTACTCCTTGCTGTTGCTCCCCATTTTACAACAGGCACATCTACAAGCTTACTCTGGCCAATTCTCCTGAAGCGATACGCTAATATCTGTTGACATAAAGACTTTCACAGTACTCCTGCTGGGAGCTTCTCAACTTTGCCGATGTATTTCGCCTATTGAAGAGGCATTTGGCTACCTTAAGAGAGTCATAGTTACTCCTGTCAGTTGCTCCCCGTTAAACCACAGTCACATCCACGATTTTCTTCTGCCGCTTTCACCAGACGCGATACGCCATTATTTGTCGAAATTATGACTTTCACAGTACTCCTGCTAGGGGTTCCTCCAGTTTACCAATGTATTTCGCCTGTTGACGAACCATTTGGCTACCTTAAGAGAGTCATAGTTACTCCTGTCAGTTGCTCCCCGTTTTACCACAGTCACATTTTCAATCTTATTCTGGCCAGTTCACCTGAAGCGATACGCCATTATCGGTCAACCTAAAGAATTTCACAGTACTCTTGCCGGGAGCTCTCGAGTTTGCCGATGTATTTCGCCTGTTGACGAGGCGTTTGGTTACCTTAAGAGAGTCATAGTTACCCCTTGCTGTTGCTCCCCTTTTTACAACAGGCACATCTACAAGCTTACTCTGGCCAATTCTCCTGAAGCGATGCGCTAATATCTATTGACATAAAGACTTTCACAGTACTCCTGCCGGGAGCTTTTCGACTTTGCCGATGTATTTCGCCTATTGACGAGGCGTTTGGCTACCTTAAGAGAGTCATAGTTACTCCTGCCAGTGTCTCTCCGTTAAACCACAGTCACATCTACCAATTTCCTCTGCCCCTTTCACCAGACGCGATACGCCATTATTTGTCGACATCATGACTTTCAAAGTACTCCTGCTAGGGGCTCCTCCAGTTTACCAATGTATTTCGCCTGTTGACGAGGCATTTGGCTACCTTAAGAGAGTCATACTTACCCCTGTCAGTTGCTCCCCGTTTTACCACAGTCACATTTTCAATCTTATTCTGGCCAGTTCACCCGAAGCGATACGCCACTTGACGAGGCATTTGGCTACCTTAAGAGAGTCATAGTTACTCCTGTCAGTTGCTCCCCGTTAAACCACAGTCACAACTACGATTTTCCTCTGCCGCTTTCACCAGCCGCGATACGCCATTATTTGTTGAAATTATGACTTTCACAGTTCTCCTGCTAGGGGTTCCTCCAGTTTACCAATGTATTTCGCCTGTTGACGAAGCATTTGGCTACCTTAAGAGAGTCATAGTTACTCCTGTCAGTTGCTCCCCGTTTTACCACAGTCACATTTTCAATCTTATTCTGGCCAGTTCACCTGATGCGGTACGCCGTTATCAGTCAACCTAAAAAATATCACAGTACTCCTGCCGGAAGCTTCTCGAGTTTGCCGAAGTGTTTCGCCTGTTGACGAAGCATTTGGATACCTTAAGAGAGTCATAGTTACTCCTTGCTGTTGCTCCCCATTTTACAACAGGCACATCTACAAGCTTACTCTGGCCAATTCTCCTGAAGCGATACGCTAATATCTGTTGACATAAAGACTTTCACAGTACTCCTGCTGGGAGCTTCTCAACTTTGCCGATGTATTTCGCCTATTGAAGAGGCATTTGGCTACCTTAAGAGAGTCATAGTTACTCCTGTCAGTTGCTCCCCGTTAAACCACAGTCACATCCACGATTTTCTTCTGCCGCTTTCACCAGACGCGATACGCCATTATTTGTCGAAATTATGACTTTCACAGTACTCCTGCTAGGGGTTCCTCCAGTTTACCAATGTATTTCGCCTGTTGACGAACCATTTGGCTACCTTAAGAGAGTCATAGTTACTCCTGTCAGTTGCTCCCCGTTTTACCACAGTCACATTTTCAATCTTATTCTGGCCAGTTCACCTGAAGCGATACGCCATTATCGGTCAACCTAAAGAATTTCACAGTACTCTTGCCGGGAGCTCTCGAGTTTGCCGATGTATTTCGCCTGTTGACGAGGCGTTTGGTTACCTTAAGAGAGTCATAGTTACCCCTTGCTGTTGCTCCCCTTTTTACAACAGGCACATCTACAAGCTTACTCTGGCCAATTCTCCTGAAGCGATGCGCTAATATCTATTGACATAAAGACTTTCACAGTACTCCTGCCGGGAGCTTTTCGACTTTGCCGATGTATTTCGCCTATTGACGAGGCGTTTGGCTACCTTAAGAGAGTCATAGTTACTCCTGCCAGTGTCTCTCCGTTAAACCACAGTCACATCTACCAATTTCCTCTGCCCCTTTCACCAGACGCGATACGCCATTATTTGTCGACATCATGACTTTCAAAGTACTCCTGCTAGGGGCTCCTCCAGTTTACCAATGTATTTCGCCTGTTGACGAGGCATTTGGCTACCTTAAGAGAGTCATACTTACCCCTGTCAGTTGCTCCCCGTTTTACCACAGTCACATTTTCAATCTTATTCTGGCCAGTTCACCCGAAGCGATACGCCACTTGACGAGGCATTTGGCTACCTTAAGAGAGTCATAGTTACTCCTGTCAGTTGCTCCCCGTTAAACCACAGTCACAACTACGATTTTCCTCTGCCGCTTTCACCAGCCGCGATACGCCATTATTTGTTGAAATTATGACTTTCACAGTTCTCCTGCTAGGGGTTCCTCCAGTTTACCAATGTATTTCGCCTGTTGACGAAGCATTTGGCTACCTTAAGAGAGTCATAGTTACTCCTGTCAGTTGCTCCCCGTTTTACCACAGTCACATTTTCAATCTTATTCTGGCCAGTTCACCTGATGCGATACGCCGTTATCAGTCAACCTAAAAAATATCACAGTACTCCTGCCGGAAGCTTCTCGAGTTTGCCGAAGTATTTCGCCTGTTGACGAAGCATTTGGATACCTTAAGAGAGTCATAGTTACTCCTTGCTGTTGCTCCCCATTTTACAACAGGCACATCTACAAGCTTACTCTGGCCAATTCTCCTGAAGGGATACGCTAATATCTGTTGACATAAAGACTTTCACAGTACTCCTGCTGGGAGCTTCTCAACTTTGCCGATGTATTTCGCCTATTGAAGAGGCATTTGGCTACCTTAAGAGAGTCATAGTTACTCCTGTCAGTTGCTCCCCGTTAAACCACAGTCACATCTACGATTTTCCTCTGCCGCTTTCACCAGACGCGATACGCCATTATTTGTCGAAATTATGACTTTCACAGTACTCCTGCTAGGGGTTCCTCCAGTTTACCAATGTATTTCGCCTGTTGACGAACCATTTGGCTACCTTAAGAGAGTCATAGTTACTCCTGTCAGTTGCTCCCCGTTTTACCACAGTCACATTTTCAATCTTATTCTGGCCAGTTCACCTGAAGCGATACGCCATTATCGGTCAACCTAAAGAATTTCACAGTACTCTTGCCGGGAGCTCTCGAGTTTGCCGATGTATTTCGCCTGTTGACGAGGCATTTGTTTACCTTAAGAGAGTCATAGTTACCCCTTGCTGTTGCTCCCCTTTTTACAACAGGCACATCTACAAGCTTACTCTGGCCAATTCTCCTGAAGCGATACGCTAATATCTATTGACATAAAGACTTTCACAGTACTCCTGCCGGGAGCTTTTCGACTTTGCCGATGTATTTCGCCTATTGACGAGGCGTTTGGCTACCTTAAGAGAGTCATAGTTACTCCTGCCAGTGTCTCTCCGTTAAACCACAGTCACATCTACCAATTTCCTCTGCCCCTTTCACCAGACGCGATACGCCATTATTTGTCGACATCATGACTTTCAAAGTACTCCTGCTAGGGGCTCCTCCAGTTTACCAATGTATTTCGCCTGTTGACGAGGCATTTGGCTACCTTAAGAGAGTCATACTTACCCCTGTCAGTTGCTCCCCGTTTTACCACAGTCACATTTTCAATCTTATTCTGGCCAGTTCACCCGAAGCGATACGCCACTTGACGAGGCATTTGGCTACCTTAAGAGAGTCATAGTTACTCCTGTCAGTTGCTCCCCGTTAAACCACAGTCACAACTACGATTTTCCTCTGCCGCTTTCACCAGCCGCGATACGCCATTATTTGTTGAAATTATGACTTTCACAGTTCTCCTGCTAGGGGTTCCTCCAGTTTACCAATGTATTTCGCCTGTTGACGAAGCATTTGGCTACCTTAAGAGAGTCATAGTTACTCCTGTCAGTTGCTCCCCGTTTTACCACAGTCACATTTTCAATCTTATTCTGGCCAGTTCACCTGATGCGATACGCCGTTATCAGTCAACCTAAAAAATATCACAGTACTCCTGCCGGAAGCTTCTCGAGTTTGCCGAAGTATTTCGCCTGTTGACGAAGCATTTGGATACCTTAAGAGAGTCATAGTTACTCCTTGCTGTTGCTCCCCATTTTACAACAGGCACATCTACAAGCTTACTCTGGCCAATTCTCCTGAAGGGATACGCTAATATCTGTTGACATAAAGACTTTCACAGTACTCCTGCTGGGAGCTTCTCAACTTTGCCGATGTATTTCGCCTATTGAAGAGGCATTTGGCTACCTTAAGAGAGTCATAGTTACTCCTGTCAGTTGCTCCCCGTTAAACCACAGTCACATCTACGATTTTCCTCTGCCGCTTTCACCAGACGCGATACGCCATTATTTGTCGAAATTATGACTTTCACAGTACTCCTGCTAGGGGTTCCTCCAGTTTACCAATGTATTTCGCCTGTTGACGAACCATTTGGCTACCTTAAGAGAGTCATAGTTACTCCTGTCAGTTGCTCCCCGTTTTACCACAGTCACATTTTCAATCTTATTCTGGCCAGTTCACCTGAAGCGATACGCCATTATCGGTCAACCTAAAGAATTTCACAGTACTCTTGCCGGGGGCTCTCGTGTTTGCCGATGTATTTCGCCTGTTGACGAGGCATTTGGTTACCTTAAGAGAGTCATAGTTACCCCTTGCTGTTGCTCCCCTTTTTACAACAGGCACATCTACAAGCTTACTCTGGCCAATTCTCCTGAAGCGATACGCTAATATCTATTGACATAAAGACTTTCACAGTACTCCTGCCGGGAGCTTTTCGACTTTGCCGATGTATTTCGCCTATTGACGAGGCGTTTGGCTACCTTAAGAGAGTCATAGTTACTCCTGTCAGTTGCTCCCCGTTAAACCACAGTCACATCTACGATTTTCCTCTGCCGCTTTCACCAGCCGCGATACGCCATTATTTGTTGAAATTATGACTTTCACAGTTCTCCTGCTAGGGGTTCCTCCAGTTTACCAATGTATTTCGCCTGTTGACGAAGCATTTGGCCACCTTAAGAGAGTCATAGTTACTCCTGTCAGTTGCTCCCCGTTTTACCACAGTCACATTTTCAATCTTATTCTGGCCAGTTCACCTGATGCGATACGCCGTTATCAGTCAACCTAAAAAATATCACAGTACTCCTGCCGGAAGCTTCTCGAGTTTGCCGAAGTATTTCGCCTGTTGACGAAGCATTTGGATACCTTAAGAGAGTCATAGTTACTCCTTGCTGTTGCTCCCCATTTTACAACAGGCACATCTACAAGCTTACTCTGGCCAATTCTCCTGAAGCGATACGCTAATATCTGTTGACATAAAGACTTTCACAGTACTCCTGCTGGGAGCTTCTCAACTTTGCCGATGTATTTCGCCTATTGAAGAGGCATTTGGTTACCTTAAGAGAGTCATAGTTACTCCTGTCAGTTGCTCCCCGTTAAACCACAGTCACATCTACGATTTTCCTCTGCCGCTTTCACCAGACGCGATACGCCATTATTTGTCGAAATTATGACTTTCACAGTACTCCTGCTAGGGGTTCCTCCAGTTTACCAATGTATTTCGCCTGTTGACGAACCATTTGGCTACCTTAAGAGAGTCATAGTTACTCCTGTCAGTTGCTCCCCGTTTTACCACAGTCACATTTTCAATCTTATTCTGGCCAGTTCACCTGAAGCGATACGCCATTATCGGTCAACCTAAAGAATTTCACAGTACTCTTGCCGGGGGCTCTCGAGTTTGCCGATGTATTTCGCCTGTTGACGAGGCATTTGGTTACCTTAAGAGAGTCATAGTTACCCCTTGCTGTTGCTCCCCTTTTTACAACAGGCACATCTACAAGCTTACTCTGGCCAATTCTCCTGAAGCGATACGCTAATATCTATTGACATAAAGACTTTCACAGTACTCCTGCCGGGAGCTTTTCGACTTTGCCGATGTATTTCGCCTATTGACGAGGCGTTTGGCTACCTTAAGAGAGTCATAGTTACTCCTGCCAGTGTCTCTCCGTTAAACCACAGTCACATCTACCAATTTCCTCTGCCCCTTTCACCAGACGCGATACGCCATTATTTGTCGACATCATGACTTTCAAAGTACTCCTGCTAGGGGCTCCTCCAGTTTACCAATGTATTTCGCCTGTTGACGAGGCATTTGGCTACCTTAAGAGAGTCATACTTACCCCTGTCAGTTGCTCCCCGTTTTACCACAGTCACATTTTCAATCTTATTCTGGCCAGTTCACCCGAAGCGATACGCCACTTGACGAGGCATTTGGCTACCTTAAGAGAGTCATAGTTACTCCTGTCAGTTGCTCCCCGTTAAACCACAGTCACAACTACGATTTTCCTCTGCCGCTTTCACCAGCCGCGATACGCCATTATTTGTTGAAATTATGACTTTCACAGTTCTCCTGCTAGGGGTTCCTCCAGTTTACCAATGTATTTCGCCTGTTGACGAAGCATTTGGCTACCTTAAGAGAGTCATAGTTACTCCTGTCAGTTGCTCCCCGTTTTACCACAGTCACATTTTCAATCTTATTCTGGCCAGTTCACCTGATGCCTTACGCCGTTATCAGTCAACCTAAAAAATATCACAGTACTCCTGCCGGAAGCTTCTCGAGTTTGCCGAAGTATTTCGCCTGTTGACGAAGCATTTGGATACCTTAAGAGAGTCATAGTTACTCCTTGCTGTTGCTCCCCATTTTACAACAGGCACATCTACAAGCTTACTCTGGCCAATTCTCCTGAAGGGATACGCTAATATCTGTTGACATAAAGACTTTCACAGTACTCCTGCTGGGAGCTTCTCAACTTTGCCGATGTATTTCGCCTATTGAAGAGGCATTTGGCTACCTTAAGAGAGTCATAGTTACTCCTGTCAGTTGCTCCCCGTTAAACCACAGTCACATCTACGATTTTCCTCTGCCGCTTTCACCAGACGCGATGCGCCATTATTTGTCGAAATTATGACTTTCACAGTACTCCTGCTAGGGGTTCCTCCAGTTTACCAATGTATTTCGCCTGTTGACGAACCATTTGGCTACCTTAAGAGAGTCATAGTTACTCCTGTCAGTTGCTCCCCGTTTTACCACAGTCACATTTTCAATCTTATTCTGGCCAGTTCACCTGAAGCGATACGCCATTATCGGTCAACCTAAAGAATTTCACAGTACTCTTGCCGGGGGCTCTCGAGTTTGAAGATGTATTTCGCCTGTTGACGAGGCATTTGGTTACCTTAAGAGAGTCATAGTTACCCCTTGCTGTTGCTCCCCTTTTTACAACAGGCACATCTACAAGCTTACTCTGGCCAATTCTCCTGAAGCGATACGCTAATATCTATTGACATAAAGACTTTCACAGTACTCCTGCCGGGAGCTTTTCGACTTTGCCGATGTATTTCGCCTATTGACGAGGCGTTTGGCTACCTTAAGAGAGTCATAGTTACTCCTGTCAGTTGCTCCCCGTTAAACCACAGTCACATCTACGATTTTCCTCTGCCGCTTTCACCAGCCGCGATACGCCATTATTTGTTGAAATTATGACTTTCACAGTTCTCCTGCTAGGGGTTCCTCCAGTTTACCAATGTATTTCGCCTGTTGACGAAGCATTTGGCTACCTTAAGAGAGTCATAGTTACTCCTGTCAGTTGCTCCCCGTTTTACCACAGTCACATTTTCAATCTTATTCTGGCCAGTTCACCTGATGCGATACGCCGTTATCAGTCAACCTAAAAAATATCACAGTACCCCTGCCGGAAGCTTCTCGAGTTTGCCGAAGTATTTCGCCTGTTGACGAAGCATTTGGATACCTTAAGAGAGTCATAGTTACTCCTTGCTGTTGCTCCCCATTTTACAACAGGCACATCTACAAGCTTACTCTGGCCAATTCTCCTGAAGCGATACGCTAATATCTGTTGACATAAAGACTTTCACAGTACTCCTGCTGGGAGCTTCTCAACTTTGCCGATGTATTTCGCCTATTGAAGAGGCATTTGGTTACCTTAAGAGAGTCATAGTTACTCTTGTCAGTTGCTCCCCGTTAAACCACAGTCACATCTACGATTTTCCTCTGCCGCTTTCACCAGACGCGATACGCCATTATTTGTCGAAATTATGACTTTCACAGTACTCCTGCTAGGGGTTCCTCCAGTTTACCAATGTATTTCGCCTGTTGACGAACCATTTGGCTACCTTAAGAGAGTCATAGTTACTCCTGTCAGTTGCTCCCCGTTTTACCACTGTCACATTTTCAATCTTATTCTGGCCAGTTCACCTGAAGCGATACGCCATTATCGGTCAACCTAAAGAATTTCACAGTACTCTTGCCGGGGGCTCTCGAGTTTGCCGATGTATTTCGCCTGTTGACGAGGCATTTGGTTACCTTAAGAGAGTCATAGTTACCCCTTGCTGTTGCTCCCCTTTTTACAACAGGCACATCTACAAGCTTACTCTGGCCAATTCTCCTGAAGCGATACGCTAATATCTATTGACATAAAGACTTTCACAGTACTCCTGCCGGGAGCTTTTCGACTTTGCCGATGTATTTCGCCTATTGACGAGGCGTTTGGCTACCTTAAGAGAGTCATAGTTACTCCTGCCAGTGTCTCTCCGTTAAACCACAGTCACATCTACCATTTTCCTCTGCCCCTTTCACCAGACGCGATACGCCATTATTTGTCGACATCATGACTTTGAAAGTACTCCTGCTAGGGGCTCCTCCAGTTTACCAATGTATTTCGCCTGTTGACGAGGCATTTGGCTACCTTAAGAGAGTCATACTTACCCCTGTCAGTTGCTCCCCGTTTTACCACAGTCACATTTTCAATCTTATTCTGGCCAGTTCACCCGAAGCGATACGCCACTTGACGAGGCATTTGGCTACCTTAAGAGAGTCATAGTTACTCCTGTCAGTTGCTCCCCGTTAAACCACAGTCACAACTACGATTTTCCTCTGCCGCTTTCACCAGCCGCGATACGCCATTATTTGTTGAAATTATGACTTTCACAGTTCTCCTGCTAGGGGTTCCTCCAGTTTACCAATGTATTTCGCCTGTTGACGAAGCATTTGGCTACCTTAAGAGAGTCATAGTTACTCCTGTCAGTTGCTCCCCGTTTTACCACAGTCACATTTTCAATCTTATTCTGGCCAGTTCACCTGATGCGATACGCCGTTATCAGTCAACCTAAAAAATATCACAGTACTCCTGCCGGAAGCTTCTCGAGTTTGCCGAAGTATTTCGCCTGTTGACGAAGCATTTGGATACCTTAAGAGAGTCATAGTTACTCCTTGCTGTTGCTCCCCATTTTACAACAGGCACATCTACAAGCTTACTCTGGCCAATTCTCCTGAAGCGATACGCTAATATCTGTTGACATAAAGACTTTCACAGTACTCCTGCTGGGAGCTTCTCAACTTTGCCGATGTATTTCGCCTATTGAAGAGGCATTTGGCTACCTTAAGAGAGTCATAGTTACTCCTGTCAGTTGCTCCCCGTTAAACCACAGTCACATCTACGATTTTCCTCTGCCGCTTTCACCAGACGCGATACGCCATTATTTGTCGAAATTATGACTTTCACAGTACTCCTGCTAGGGGTTCCTCCAGTGTACCAATGTATTTCGCTTGTTGACGAACCATTTGGCTACCTTAAGAGAGTCATAGTTGCTCCTGTCAGTTGCTCCCCGTTTTACCACAGTCACATTTTCAATCTTATTCTGGCCAGTTCACCTGAAGCGATACGCCATTATCGGTCAACCTAAAGAATTTCACAGTACTCTTGCCGGGGGCTCTCGAGTTTGCCGATGTATTTCGCCTGTTGACGAGGCATTTGGTTACCTTAAGAGAGTCATAGTTACCCCTTGCTGTTGCTCCCCTTTTTACAACAGGCACATCTACAAGCTTACTCTGGCCAATTCTCCTGAAGCGATACGCTAATATCTATTGACATAAAGACTTTCACAGTACTCCTGCCGGGAGCTTTTCGACTTTGCCGATGTATTTCGCCTATTGACGAGGCGTTTGGCTACCTTAAGAGAGTCATAGTTACTCCTGTCAGTTGCTCCCCGTTAAACCACAGTCACATCTACGATTTTCCTCTGCCGCTTTCACCAGCCGCGATACGCCATTATTTGTTGAAATTATGACTTTCACAGTTCTCCTGCTAGGGGTTCCTCCAGTTTACCAATGTATTTCGCCTGTTGACGAAGCATTTGGCTACCTTAAGAGAGTCATAGTTACTCCTGTCAGTTGCTCCCCGTTTTACCACAGTCACATTTTCAATCTTATTCTGGCCAGTTCACCTGATGCGATACGCCGTTATCAGTCAACCTAAAAAATATCACAGTACTCCTGCCGGAAGCTTCTCGAGTTTGCCGAAGTATTTCGCCTGTTGACGAAGCATTTGGATACCTTAAGAGAGTCATAGTTACTCCTTGCTGTTGCTCCCCATTTTACAACAGGCACATCTACAAGCTTACTCTGGCCAATTCTCCTGAAGCGATACGCTAATATCTGTTGACATAAAGACTTTCACAGTACTCCTGCTGGGAGCTTCTCAACTTTGCCGATGTATTTCGCCTATTGAAGAGGCATTTGGCTACCTTAAGAGAGTCATAGTTACTCCTGTCAGTTGCTCCCCGTTAAACCACAGTCACATCTACGATTTTCCTCTGCCGCTTTCACCAGACGCGATACGCCATTATTTGTCGAAATTATGACTTTCACAGTACTCCTGCTAGGGGTTCCTCCAGTTTACCAATGTATTTCGCCTGTTGACGAACCATTTGGCTACCTTAAGAGAGTCATAGTTGCTCCTGTCAGTTGCTCCCCGTTTTACCACAGTCACATTTTCAATCTTATTCTGGCCAGTTCACCTGAAGCGATACGCCATTATCGGTCAACCTAAAGAATTTCACAGTACTCTTGCCGGGGGCTCTCGAGTTTGCCGATGTATTTCGCCTGTTGACGAGGCATTTGGTTACCTTAAGAGAGTCATAGTTACCCCTTGCTGTTGCTCCCCTTTTTACAACAGGCACATCTACAAGCTTACTCTGGCCAATTCTCCTGAAGCGATACGCTAATATCTATTGACATAAAGACTTTCACAGTACTCCTGCCGGGAGCTTTTCGACTTTGCCGATGTATTTCGCCTATTGACGAGGCGTTTGGCTACCTTAAGAGAGTCATAGTTACTCCTGCCAGTGTCTCTCCGTTAAACCACAGTCACATCTACCATTTTCCTCTGCCCCTTTCACCAGACGCGATACGCCATTATTTGTCGACATCATGACTTTGAAAGTACTCCTGCTAGGGGCTCCTCCAGTTTACCAATGTATTTCGCCTGTTGACGAGGCATTTGGCTACCTTAAGAGAGTCATACTTACCCCTGTCAGTTGCTCCCCGTTTTACCACAGTCACATTTTCAATCTTATTCTGGCCAGTTCACCCGAAGCGATACGCCACTTGACGAGGCATTTGGCTACCTTAAGAGAGTCATAGTTACTCCTGTCAGTTGCTCCCCGTTAAACCACAGTCACAACTACGATTTTCCTCTGCCGCTTTCACCAGCCGCGATACGCCATTATTTGTTGAAATTATGACTTTCACAGTTCTCCTGCTAGGGGTTCCTCCAGTTTACCAATGTATTTCGCCTGTTGACGAAGCATTTGGCTACCTTAAGAGAGTCATAGTTACTCCTGTCAGTTGCTCCCCGTTTTACCACAGTCACATTTTCAATCTTATTCTGGCCAGTTCACCTGATGCGATACGCCGTTATCAGTCAACCTAAAAAATATCACAGTACTCCTGCCGGAAGCTTCTCGAGTTTGCCGAAGTATTTCGCCTGTTGACGAAGCATTTGGATACCTTAAGAGAGTCATAGTTACTCCTTGCTGTTGCTCCCCATTTTACAACAGGCACATCTACAAGCTTACTCTGGCCAATTCTCCTGAAGCGATACGCTAATATCTGTTGACATAAAGACTTTCACAGTACTCCTGCTGGGAGCTTCTCAACTTTGCCGATGTATTTCGCCTATTGAAGAGGCATTTGGCTACCTTAAGAGAGTCATAGTTACTCCTGTCAGTTGCTCCCCGTTAAACCACAGTCACATCTACGATTTTCCTCTGCCGCTTTCACCAGACGCGATACGCCATTATTTGTCGAAATTATGACTTTCACAGTACTCCTGCTAGGGGTTCCTCCAGTTTACCAATGTATTTCGCCTGTTGACGAACCATTTGGCTACCTTAAGAGAGTCATAGTTGCTCCTGTCAGTTGCTCCCCGTTTTACCACAGTCACATTTTCAATCTTATTCTGGCCAGTTCACCTGAAGCGATACGCCATTATCGGTCAACCTAAAGAATTTCACAGTACTCTTGCCGGGGGCTCTCGAGTTTGCCGATGTATTTCGCCTGTTGACGAGGCATTTGGTTACCTTAAGAGAGTCATAGTTACCCCTTGCTGTTGCTCCCCTTTTTACAACAGGCACATCTACAAGCTTACTCTGGCCAATTCTCCTGAAGCGATACGCTAATATCTATTGACATAAAGACTTTCACAGTACTCCTGCCGGGAGCTTTTCGACTTTGCCGATGTATTTCGCCTATTGACGAGGCGTTTGGCTACCTTAAGAGAGTCATAGTTACTCCTGTCAGTTGCTCCCCGTTAAACCACAGTCACATCTACGATTTTCCTCTGCCGCTTTCACCAGCCGCGATACGCCATTATTTGTTGAAATTATGACTTTCACAGTTCTCCTGCTAGGGGTTCCTCCAGTTTACCAATGTATTTCGCCTGTTGACGAAGCATTTGGCTACCTTAAGAGAGTCATAGTTACTCCTGTCAGTTGCTCCCCGTTTTACCACAGTCACATTTTCAATCTTATTCTGGCCAGTTCACCTGATGCGATACGCCGTTATCAGTCAACCTAAAAAATATCACAGTACTCCTGCCGGAAGCTTCTCGAGTTTGCCGAAGTATTTCGCCTGTTGACGAAGCATTTGGATACCTTCAGAGAGTCATAGTTACTCCTTGCTGTTGCTCCCCATTTTACAACAGGCACATCTACAAGCTTACTCTGGCCAATTCTCCTGAAGCGATACGCTAATATCTGTTGACATAAAGACTTTCACAGTACTCCTGCTGGGAGCTTCTCAACTTTGCCGATGTATTTCGCCTATTGAAGAGGCATTTGGTTACCTTAAGAGAGTCATAGTTACTCCTGTCAGTTGCTCCCCGTTAAACCACAGTCACATCTACGATTTTCCTCTGCCGCTTTCACCAGACGCGATACGCCATTATTTGTCGAAATTATGACTTTCACAGTACTCCTGCTAGGGGTTCCTCCAGTTTACCAATGTATTTCGCCTGTTGACGAACCATTTGGCTACCTTAAGAGAGTCATAGTTACTCCTGTCAGTTGCTCCCCGTTTTACCACAGTCACATTTTCAATCTTATTCTGGCCAGTTCACCTGAAGCGATACGCCATTATCGGTCAACCTAAAGAATTTCACAGTACTCTTGCCGGGGGCTCTCGAGTTTGCCGATGTATTTCGCCTGTTGACGAGGCATTTGGTTACATTAAGAGAGTCATAGTTACCCCTTGCTGTTGCTCCCCTTTTTACAACAGGCACATCTACAAGCTTACTCTGGCCAATTCTCCTGAAGCGATACGCTAATATCTATTGACATAAAGACTTTCACAGTACTCCTGCCGGGAGCTTTTCGACTTTGCCGATGTATTTCGCCTATTGACGAGGCGTTTGGCTACCTTAAGAGAGTCATAGTTACTCCTGTCAGTTGCTCCCCGTTAAACCACAGTCACATCTACGATTTTCCTCTGCCGCTTTCACCAGCCGCGATACGCCATTATTTGTTGAAATTATGACTTTCACAGTTCTCCTGCTAGGGGTTCCTCCAGTTTACCAATGTATTTCGCCTGTTGACGAAGCATTTGGCTACCTTAAGAGAGTCATAGTTACTCCTGTCAGTTGCTCCCCGTTTTACCACAGTCACATTTTCAATCTTATTCTGGCCAGTTCACCTGATGCGATACGCCGTTATCAGTCAACCTAAAAAATATCACAGTACTCCTGCCGGAAGCTTCTCGAGTTTGCCGAAGTATTTCGCCTGTTGACGAAGCATTTGGATACCTTAAGAGAGTCATAGTTACTCCTTGCTGTTGCTCCCCATTTTACAACAGGCACATCTACAAGCTTACTCTGGCCAATTCTCCTGAAGCGATACGCTAATATCTGTTGACATAAAGACTTTCACAGTACTCCTGCTGGGAGCTTCTCAACTTTGCCGATGTATTTCGCCTATTGAAGAGGCATTTGGCTACCTTAAGAGAGTCATAGTTACTCCTGTCAGTTGCTCCCCGTTAAACCACAGTCACATCTACGATTTTCCTCTGCCGCTTTCACCAGACGCGATTCGCCATTATTTGTCGAAATTATGACTTTCACAGTACTCCTGCTAGGGGTTCCTCCAGTTTACCAATGTATTTCGCCTGTTGACGAACCATTTGGCTACCTTAAGAGAGTCATAGTTACTCCTGTCAGTTGCTCCCCGTTTTACCACAGTCACATTTTCAATCTTATTCTGGCCAGTTCACCTGAAGCGATACGCCATTATCGGTCAACCTAAAGAATTTCACAGTACTCTTGCCGGGAGCTCTCGAGTTTGCCGATGTACACTCCTGGAAATGGAAAAAAGAACACATTGACACCGGTGTGTCAGACCCACCATACTTGCTCCGGACACTGCGAGAGGGCTGTACAAGCAATGATCACACGCACGGCACAGCGGACACACCAGGAACCGCGGTGTTGGCCGTCGAATGGCGCTAGCTGCGCAGCATTTGTGCACCGCCGCCGTCAGTGTCAGCCAGTTTGCCGTGGCATACGGAGCTCCATCGCAGTCTTTAACACTGGTAGCATGCCGCGACAGCGTGGACGTGAACCGTATGTGCAGTTGACGGACTTTGAGCGAGGGCGTATGGTGGGCATGCGGGAGGCCGGGTGGACGTACCGCCGAATTGCTCAACACGTGGGGCGTGAGGTCTCCACAGTACATCGATGTTGTCGCCAGTGGTCGGCGGAAGGTGCACGTGCCCGTCGACCTGGAACCGGACCGCAGCGACGCACGGATGCACGCCAAGACCGTAGGATCCTACGCAGTGCCGTAGGGGACCGCACCGCCACTTCCCAGCAAATTAGGGACACTGTTGCTCCTGGGGTATCGGCGAGGACCATTCGCAACCGTCTCCATGAAGCTGGGCTACGGTCCCGCACACCGTTAGGCCGTCTTCCGCTCACGCCCCAACATCGTGCAGCCCGCTTCCAGTGGTGTCGCGACAGGCGTGAATGGAGGGACGAATGGAGACGTGTCGTCTTCAGCGATGAGAGTCGCTTCTGCCTTGGTGCCAATGATGTTCGTATGCGTGTTTGGCGCTGTGCAGGTGAGCGCCACAAACAGGACTGCATACGACCGAGGCACACAGGGCCAACACCCGGCATCATGGTGTGGGGAGCGATCTCCTACACTGGCCGTACACCACTGGTGATCGTCGAGGGGACACTGAATAGTGCACGGTACATCCAAACCGTCATCGAACCCATCGTTCTACCATTCTTAGACCGGCAGGGAACTTGCTGTTCCAACAGGACAATGCACGTCCGCATGTATCCCGTGCCACCCAACGTGCTCTAGAAGGTGTAAGTCAACTACCCTGGCCAGCAAGATCTCCGGATCTGTCCCCCATTGAGCATGTTTGGGACTGGATGAAGCGTCGTCTCACGCGGTCTGCACGTCCAGCACGAACGCTGGTCCAACTGAGGCGCCAGGTGGAAATGGCATGCCAAGCCGTTCCACAGGACTACATCCAGCATCTCTACGATCGTCTCCATTGGAGAATAGCAGCCTGCATTGCTGCGAAAGGTGGATATACACTGTACTAGTGCCGACATTGTGCATGCTCTGTTGCCTGTGTCTATGTGCCTGTGGTTCTGTCAGTGTGATCATGTGATGTATCTGACCCCAGGAATGTGTCAATAAAGTTTCCCCTTCCTGGGACAATGAATTCACGGTGTTCTTATTTCAATTTCCAGGAGTGTATTTCGCCTGTTGACGAGGCATTTGGTTACCTTAAGAGAGTCATAGTTACCCCTTGCTGTTGCTCCCCTTTTTACAACAGGCACATCTACAAGCTTACTCTGGCCAATTCTCCTGAAGCGATACGCTAATATCTATTGACATAAAGACTTTCACAGTACTCCTGCCGGGAGCTTTTCGACTTTGCCGATGTATTTCGCCTATTGACGAGGCGTTTGGCTACCTTAAGAGAGTCATAGTTACTCCTGCCAGTGTCTCTCCGTTAAACCACAGTCACATCTACCATTTTCCTCTGCCCCTTTCACCAGACGCGATACGCCATTATTTGTCGACATCATGACTTTCAAAGTACTCCTGCTAGGGGCTCCTCCAGTTTACCAATGTATTTCGCCTGTTGACGAGGCATTTGGCTACCTTAAGAGAGTCATACTTACCCCTGTCAGTTGCTCCCCGTTTTACCACAGTCACATTTTCAATCTTATTCTGGCCAGTTCACCTGATGCGATACGCCGTTATCAGTCAACCTAAAAAATATCACAGTACTCCTGCCGGAAGCTTCTCGAGTTTGCCGAAGTATTTCGCCTGTTGACGAAGCATTTGGATACCTTAAGAGAGTCATAGTTACTCCTTGCTGTTGCTCCCCATTTTACAACAGGCACATCTACAAGCTTACTCTGGCCAATTCTCCTGAAGCGATACGCTAATATCTGTTGACATAAAGACTTTCTCAGTACTCCTGCTGGGAGCTTCTCAACTTTGCCGATGTATTTCGCCTATTGAAGAGGCATTTGGCTACCTTAAGAGAGTCATAGTTACTCCTGTCAGTTGCTCCCCGTTAAACCACAGTCACATCTACGATTTTCCTCTGCCGCTTTCACCAGACGCGATACGCCATTATTTGTCGAAATTATGACTTTCACAGTACTCCTGCTAGGGGTTCCTCCAGTTTACCAATGTATTTCGCCTGTTGACGAACCATTTGGCTACCTTAAGAGAGTCATAGTTACTCCTGTCAGTTGCTCCCCGTTTTACCACAGTCACATTTTCAATCTTATTCTGGCCAGTTCACCTGAAGCGATACGCCATTATCGGTCAACCTAAAGAATTTCACAGTACTCTTGCCGGGAGCTCTCGAGTTTGCCGATGTATTTCGCCTGTTGACGAGGCATTTGGTTACCTTAAGAGAGTCATAGTTACTCCTTTCTGTTGCTCCCCTTTTTACAACAGGCACATCTACAAGCTTACTCTGGCCAATTCTCCTGAAGCGATACGCTAATATCTATTGACATAAAGACTTTCACAGTACTCCTGCCGGGAGCTTTTCGACTTTGCCGATGTATTTCGCCTATTGACGAGGCGTTTGGCTACCTTAAGAGAGTCATAGTTACTCCTGCCAGTGTCTCTCCGTTAAACCACAGTCACATCTACCATTTTCCTCTGCCCCTTTCACCAGACGCGATACGCCATTATTTGTCGACATCATGACTTTCAAAGTACTCCTGCTAGGGGCTCCTCCAGTTTACCAATGTATTTCGCCTGTTGACGAGCCATTTGGCTACCTTAAGAGAGTCATACTTACCCCTGTCAGTTGCTCCCCGTTTTACCACAGTCACATTTTCAATCTTATTCTGGCCAGTTCACCCGAAGCGATACGCCACTTGACGAGGCATTTGGCTACCTTAAGAGAGTCATAGTTACTCCTGTCAGTTGCTCCCCTTTAAACCACAGTCACAACTACGATTTTCCTCTGCCGCTTTCACCAGCCGCGATACGCCATTATTTGTTGAAATTATGACTTTCACAGTTCTCCTGCTAGGGGTTCCTCCAGTTTACCAATGTATTTCGCCTGTTGACGAAGCATTTGGCTACCTTAAGAGAGTCATAGTTACTCCTGTCAGTTGCTCCCCGTTTTACCACAGTCACATTTTCAATCTTATTCTGGCCAGTTCACCTGATGCGATACGCCGTTATCAGTCAACCTAAAAAATATCACAGTACTCCTGCCGGAAGCTTCTCGAGTTTGCCGAAGTATTTCGCCTGTTGACGAAGCATTTGGATACCTTAAGAGAGTCATAGTTACTCCTTGCTGTTGCTCCGCATTTTACAACAGGCACATCTACAAGCTTACTCTGGCCAATTCTCCTGAAGCGATACGCTAATATCTGTTGACATAAAGACTTTCACAGTACTCCTGCTGGGAGCTTCTCAACTTTGCCGATGTATTTCGCCTATTGAAGAGGCATTTGGCTACCTTAAGAGAGTCATAGTTACTCCTGTCAGTTGCTCCCCGTTAAACCACAGTCACATCTACGATTTTCCTCTGCCGCTTTCACCAGACGCGATACGCCATTATTTGTCGAAATTATGACTTTCACAGTACTCCTGCTAGGGGTTCCTCCAGTTTACCAATGTATTTCGCCTGTTGACGAACCATTTGGCTACCTTCAGAGAGTCATAGTTACTCCTGTCAGTTGCTCCCCGTTTTACCACAGTCACATTTTCAATCTTATTCTGGCCAGTTCACCTGAAGCGATACGCCATTATCGGTCAACCTAAAGAATTTCACAGTACTCTTGCCGGGGGCTCTCGAGTTTGCCGATGTATTTCGCCTGTTGACGAGGCATTTGGTTACCTTAAGAGAGTCATAGTTACCCCTTGCTGTTGCTCCCCTTTTTACAACAGGCACATCTACAAGCTTACTCTGGCCAATTCTCCTGAAGCGATACGCTAATATCTATTGACATAAAGACTTTCACAGTACTCCTGCCGGGAGCTTTTCGACTTTGCCGATGTATTTCGCCTATTGACGAGGCGTTTGGCTACCTTAAGAGAGTCATAGTTACTCCTGTCAGTTGCTCCCCGTTAAACCACAGTCACATCTACGATTTTCCTCTGCCGCTTTCACCAGCCGCGATACGCCATTATTTGTTGAAATTATGACTTTCACAGTTCTCCTGCTAGGGGTTCCTCCAGTTTACCAATGTATTTCGCCTGTTGACGAAGCATTTGGCTACCTTAAGAGAGTCATAGTTACTCCTGTCAGTTGCTCCCCGTTTTACCACAGTCACATTTTCAATCTTATTCTGGCCAGTTCACCTGATGCGATACGCCGTTATCAGTCAACCTAAAAAATATCACAGTACTCCTGCCGGAAGCTTCTCGAGTTTGCCGAAGTATTTCGCCTGTTGACGAAGCATTTGGATACCTTAAGAGAGTCATAGTTACTCCTTGCTGTTGCTCCCCATTTTACAACAGGCACATCTACAAGCTTACTCTGGCCAATTCTCCTGAAGCGATACGCTAATATCTGTTGACATAAAGACTTTCACAGTACTCCTGCTGGGAGCTTCTCAACTTTGCCGATGTATTTCGCCTATTGAAGAGGCATTTGGCTACCTTAAGAGAGTCATAGTTACTCCTGTCAGTTGCTCCCCGTTAAACCACAGTCACATCTACGATTTTCCTCTGCCGCTTTCACCAGACGCGATACGCCATTATTTGTCGAAATTATGACTTTCACAGTACTCCTGCTAGGGGTTCCTCCAGTTTACCAATGTATTTCGCCTGTTGACGAACCATTTGGCTACCTTAAGAGAGTCATAGTTACTCCTGTCAGTTGCTCCCCGTTTTACCACAGTCACATTTTCAATCTTATTCTGGCCAGTTCACCTGAAGCGATACGCCATTATCGGTCAACCTAAAGAATTTCACAGTACTCTTGCCGGGAGCTCTCGAGTTTGCCGATGTATTTCGCCTGTTGACGAGGCATTTGGTTACCTTAAGAGAGTCATAGTTACCCCTTGCTGTTGCTCCCCTTTTTACAACAGGCACATCTACAAGCTTACTCTGGCCAATTCTCCTGAAGCGATACGCTAATATCTATTGACATAAAGACTTTCACAGTACTCCTGCCGGGAGCTTTTCGACTTTGCCGATGTATTTCGCCTATTGACGAGGCGTTTGGCTACCTTAAGAGAGTCATAGTTACTCCTGCCAGTGTCTCTCCGTTAAACCACAGTCACATCTACCATTTTCCTCTGCCCCTTTCACCAGACGCGATACGCCATTATTTGTCGACATCATGACTTTCAAAGTACTCCTGCTAGGGGCTCCTCCAGTTTACCAATGTATTTCGCCTGTTGACGAGGCATTTGGCTACCTTAAGAGAGTCATACTTACCCCTGTCAGTTGCTCCCCGTTTTACCACAGTCACATTTTCAATCTTATTCTGGCCAGTTCACCTGATGCGATACGCCGTTATCAGTCAACCTAAAAAATATCACAGTACTCCTGCCGGAAGCTTCTCGAGTTTGCCGAAGTATTTCGCCTGTTGACGAAGCATTTGGATACCTTAAGAGAGTCATAGTTACTCCTTGCTGTTGCTCCCCATTTTACAACAGGCACATCTACAAGCTTACTCTGGCCAATTCTCCTGAAGCGATACGCTAATATCTGTTGACATAAAGACTTTCTCAGTACTCCTGCTGGGAGCTTCTCAACTTTGCCGATGTATTTCGCCTATTGAAGAGGCATTTGGCTACCTTAAGAGAGTCATAGTTACTCCTGTCAGTTGCTCCCCGTTAAACCACAGTCACATCCACGATTTTCCTCTGCCGCTTTCACCAGACGCGATACGCCATTATTTGTCGAAATTATGACTTTCACAGTACTCCTGCTAGGGGTTCCTCCAGTTTACCAATGTATTTCGCCTGTTGACGAACCATTTGGCTACCTTAAGAGAGTCATAGTTACTCCTGTCAGTTGCTCCCCGTTTTACCACAGTCACATTTTCAATCTTATTCTGGCCAGTTCACCTGAAGCGATACGCCATTATCGGTCAACCTAAAGAATTTCACAGTACTCTTGCCGGGAGCTCTCGAGTTTGCCGATGTATTTCGCCTGTTGACGAGGCATTTGGTTACCTTAAGAGAGTCATAGTTACCCCTTTCTGTTGCTCCCCTTTTTACAACAGGCACATCTACAAGCTTACTCTGGCCAATTCTCCTGAAGCGATACGCTAATATCTATTGACATAAAGACTTTCACAGTACTCCTGCCGGGAGCTTTTCGACTTTGCCGATGTATTTCGCCTATTGACGAGGCGTTTGGCTACCTTAAGAGAGTCATAGTTACTCCTGCCAGTGTCTCTCCGTTAAACCACAGTCACATCTACCATTTTTCTCTGCCCCTTTCACCAGACGCGATACGCCATTATTTGTCGACATCATGACTTTGAAAGTACTCCTGCTAGGGGCTCCTCCAGTTTACCAATGTATTTCGCCTGTTGACGAGGCATTTGGCTACCTTAAGAGAGTCATACTTACCCCTGTCAGTTGCTCCCCGTTTTACCACAGTGACATTTTCAATCTTATTCTGGCCAGTTCACCTGATGCGATACGCCGTTATCAGTCAACCTAAAAAATATCACAGTACTCCTGCCGGAAGCTTCTCGAGTTTGCCGAAGTATTTCGCCTGTTGACGAAGCATTTGGATACCTTAAGAGAGTCATAGTTACTCCTTGCTGTTGCTCCCCATTTTACAACAGGCACATCTACAAGCTTACTCTGGCCAATTCTCCTGAAGCGATACGCTAATATCTGTTGACATAAAGACTTTCACAGTACTCCTGCTGGGAGCTTCTCAACTTTGCCGATGTATTTCGCCTATTGAAGAGGCATTTGGCTACCTTAAGAGAGTCATAGTTACTCCTGTCAGTTGCTCCCCGTTAAACCACAGTCACATCTACGATTTTCCTCTGCCGCTTTCACCAGACGCGATACGCCATTATTTGTCGAAATTATGACTTTCACAGTACTCCTGCTAGGGGTTCCTCCAGTTTACCAATGTGTTTCGCCTGTTGACGAACCATTTGGCTACCTTCAGAGAGTCATAGTTACTCCTGTCAGTTGCTCCCCGTTTTACCACAGTCACATTTTCAATCTTATTCTGGCCAGTTCACCTGAAGCGATACGCCATTATCGGTCAACCTAAAGAATTTCACAGTACTCTTGCCGGGGGCTCTCGAGTTTGCCGATGTATTTCGCCTGTTGACGAGGCATTTGGTTACCTTAAGAGAGTCATAGTTACCCCTTGCTGTTGCTCCCCTTTTTACAACAGGCACATCTACAAGCTTACTCTGGCCAATTCTCCTGAAGCGATACGCTAATATCTATTGACATAAAGACTTTCACAGTACTCCTGCCGGGAGCTTTTCGACTTTGCCGATGTATTTCGCCTATTGACGAGGCGTTTGGCTACCTTAAGAGAGTCATAGTTACTCCTGTCAGTTGCTCCCCGTTAAACCACAGTCACATCTACGATTTTCCTCTGCCGCTTTCACCAGCCGCGATACGCCATTATTTGTTGAAATTATGACTTTCACAGTTCTCCTGCTAGGGGTTCCTCCAGTTTACCAATGTATTTCGCCTGTTGACGAAGCATTTGGCTACCTTAAGAGAGTCATAGTTACTCCTGTCAGTTGCTCCCCGTTTTACCACAGTCACATTTTCAATCTTATTCTGGCCAGTTCACCTGATGCGATACGCCGTTATCAGTCAACCTAAAAAATATCACAGTACTCCTGCCGGAAGCTTCTCGAGTTTGCCGAAGTATTTCGCCTGTTGACGAAGCATTTGGATACCTTAAGAGAGTCATAGTTACTCCTTGCTGTTGCTCCCCATTTTACAACAGGCACATCTACAAGCTTACTCTGGCCAATTCTCCTGAAGCGATACGCTAATATCTGTTGACATAAAGACTTTCACAGTACTCCTGCTGGGAGCTTCTCAACTTTGCCGATGTATTTCGCCTATTGAAGAGGCATTTGGCTACCTTAAGAGAGTCATAGTTACTCCTGTCAGTTGCTCCCCGTTAAACCACAGTCACATCTACGATTTTCCTCTGCCGCTTTCACCAGACGCGATACGCCATTATTTGTCGAAATTATGACTTTCACAGTACTCCTGCTAGGGGTTCCTCCAGTTTACCAATGTATTTCGCCTGTTGACGAACCATTTGGCTACCTTAAGAGAGTCATAGTTACTCCTGTCAGTTGCTCCCCGTTTTACCACAGTCACATTTTCAATCTTATTCTGGCCAGTTCACCTGAAGCGATACGCCATTATCGGTCAACCTAAAGAATTTCACAGTACTCTTGCCGGGAGCTCTCGAGTTTGCCGATGTATTTCGCCTGTTGACGAGGCATTTGTTTACCTTAAGAGAGTCATAGTTACCCCTTGCTGTTGCTCCCCTTTTTACAACAGGCACATCTACAAGCTTACTCTGGCCAATTCTCCTGAAGCGATACGCTAATATCTATTGACATAAAGACTTTCACGGTACTCCTGCCGGGAGCTTTTCGACTTTGCCGATGTATTTCGCCTATTGACGAGGCGTTTGGCTACCTTAAGAGAGTCATAGTTACTCCTGCCAGTGTCTCTCCGTTAAACCACAGTCACATCTACCATTTTCCTCTGCCCCTTTCACCAGACGCGATACGCCATTATTTGTCGACATCATGACTTTCAAAGTACTCCTGCTAGGGGCTCCTCCAGTTTACCAATGTATTTCGCCTGTTGACGAGGCATTTGGCTACCTTAAGAGAGTCATACTTACCCCTGTCAGTTGCTCCCCGTTTTACCACAGTCACATTTTCAATCTTATTCTGGCCAGTTCACCCGAAGCGATACGCCACTTGACGAGGCATTTGGCTACCTTAAGAGAGTCATAGTTACACCTGTCAGTTGCTCCCCGTTAAACCACAGTCACAACTACGATTTTCCTCTGCCGCTTTCACCAGCCGCGATAAGCCATTATTTGTTGAAATTATGACTTTCACAGTTCTCCTGCTAGGGGTTCCTCCAGTTTACCAATGTATTTCGCCTGTTGACGAAGCATTTGGCTACCTTAAGAGAGTCATAGTTACTCCTGTCAGTTGCTCCCCGTTTTACCACAGTCACATTTTCAATCTTATTCTGGCCAGTTCACCTGATGCGATACGCCGTTATCAGTCAACCTAAAAAATATCACAGTACTCCTGCCGGAAGCTTCTCGAGTTTGCCGAAGTATTTCGCCTGTTGACGAAGCATTTGGATACCTTAAGAGAGTCATAGTTACTCCTTGCTGTTGCTCCCCATTTTACAACAGGCACATCTACAAGCTTACTCTGGCCAATTCTCCTGAAGCGATACGCTAATATCTGTTGACATAAAGACTTTCACAGTACTCCTGCTGGGAGCTTCTCAACTTTGCCGATGTATTTCGCCTATTGAAGAGGCATTTGGCTACCTTAAGAGAGTCATAGTTACTCCTGTCAGTTGCTCCCCGTTAAACCACAGTCACATGTACGATTTTCCTCTGCCGCTTTCACCAGACGCGATACGCCATTATTTGTCGAAATTATGACTTTCACAGTACTCCTGCTAGGGGTTCCTCCAGTTTACCAATGTATTTCGCCTGTTGACGAACCATTTGGCTACCTTAAGAGAGTCATAGTTACTCCTGTCAGTTGCTCCCCGTTTTACCACAGTCACATTTTCAATCTTATTCTGGCCAGTTCACCTGAAGCGATACGCCATTATCGGTCAACCTAAAGAATTTCACAGTACTCTTGCCGGGAGCTCTCGAGTTTGCCGATGTATTTCGCCTGTTGACGAGGCATTTGGTTACCTTAAGAGAGTCATAGTTACCCCTTGCTGTTGCTCCCCTTTTTACAACAGGCACATCTACAAGCTTACTCTGGCCAATTCTCCTGAAGCGATACGCTAATATCTATTGACATAAAGACTTTCACAGTACCCCTGCCGGGAGCTTTTCGACTTTGCCGATGTATTTCGCCTATTGACGAGGCGTTTGGCTACCTTAAGAGAGTCATAGTTACTCCTGTCAGTTGCTCCCCGTTAAACCACAGTCACATCTACGATTTTCCTCTGCCGCTTTCACCAGCCGCGATACGCCATTATTTGTTGAAATTATGACTTTCACAGTTCTCCTGCTAGGGGTTCCTCCAGTTTACCAATGTATTTCGCCTGTTGACGAAGCATTTGGCTACCTTAAGAGAGTCATAGTTACTCCTGTCAGTTGCTCCCCGTTTTACCACAGTCACATTTTCAATCTTATTCTGGCCAGTTCACCTGATGCGATACGCCGTTATCAGTCAACCTAAAAAATATCACAGTACTCCTGCCGGAAGCTTCTCGAGTTTGCCGAAGTATTTCGCCTGTTGACGAAGCATTTGGATACCTTAAGAGAGTCATAGTTACTCCTTGCTGTTGCTCCCCATTTTACAACAGGCACATCTACAAGCTTACTCTGGCCAATTCTCCTGAAGCGATACGCTAATATCTGTTGACATAAAGACTTTCACAGTACTCCTGCTGGGAGCTTCTCAACTTTGCCGATGTATTTCGCCTATTGAAGAGGCATTTGGCTACCTTAAGAGAGTCATAGTTACTCCTGTCAGTTGCTCCCCGTTAAACCACAGTCACATCTACGATTTTCCTCTGCCGCTTTCACCAGACGCGATACGCCATTATTTGTCGAAATTATGACTTTCACAGTACTCCTGCTAGGGGTTCCTCCAGTTTACCAATGTATTTCGCCTGTTGACGAACCATTTGGCTACCTTAAGAGAGTCATAGTTACTCCTGTCAGTTGCTCCCCGTTTTACCACAGTCACATTTTCAATCTTATTCTGGCCAGTTCACCTGAAGCGATACGCCATTATCGGTCAACCTAAAGAATTTCACAGTACTCTTGCCGGGAGCTCTCGAGTTTGCCGATGTATTTCGCCTGTTGACGAGGCATTTGTTTACCTTAAGAGAGTCATAGTTACCCCTTGCTGTTGCTCCCCTTTTTACAACAGGCACATCTACAAGCTTACTCTGGCCAATTCTCCTGAAGCGATACGCTAATATCTATTGACATAAAGACTTTCACAGTACTCCTGCCGGGAGCTTTTCGACTTTGCCGATGTATTTCGCCTATTGACGAGGCGTTTGGCTACCTTAAGAGAGTCATAGTTACTCCTGCCAGTGTCTCTCCGTTAAACCACAGTCACATCTACCATTTTCCTCTGCCCCTTTCACCAGACGCGATACGCCATTATTTGTCGACATCATGACTTTCAAAGTACTCCTGCTAGGGGCTCCTCCAGTTTACCAATGTATTTCGCCTGTTGACGAGGCATTTGGCTACCTTAAGAGAGTCATACTTACCCCTGTCAGTTGCTCCCCGTTTTACCACAGTCACATTTTCAATCTTATTCTGGCCAGTTCACCCGAAGCGATACGCCACTTGACGAGGCATTTGGCTACCTTAAGAGAGTCATAGTTACACCTGTCAGTTGCTCCCCGTTAAACCACAGTCACAACTACGATTTTCCCTCTGCCGCTTTCACCAGCCGCGATAAGCCATTATTTGTTGAAATTATGACTTTCACAGTTCTCCTGCTAGGGGTTCCTCCAGTTTACCAATGTATTTCGCCTGTTGACGAAGCATTTGGCTACCTTAAGAGAGTCATAGTTACTCCTGTCAGTTGCTCCCCGTTTTACCACAGTCACATTTTCAATCTTATTCTGGCCAGTTCACCTGATGCGATACGCCGTTATCAGTCAACCTAAAAAATATCACAGTACTCCTGCCGGAAGCTTCTCGAGTTTGCCGAAGTATTTCGCCTGTTGACGAAGCATTTGGATACCTTAAGAGAGTCATAGTTACTCCTTGCTGTTGCTCCCCATTTTACAACAGGCACATCTACAAGCTTACTCTGGCCAATTCTCCTGAAGCGATACGCTAATATCTGTTGACATAAAGACTTTCACAGTACTCCTGCTGGGAGCTTCTCAACTTTGCCGATGTATTTCGCCTATTGAAGAGGCATTTGGCTACCTTAAGAGAGTCATAGTTACTCCTGTCAGTTGCTCCCCGTTAAACCACAGTCACATGTACGATTTTCCTCTGCCGCTTTCACCAGACGCGATACGCCATTATTTGTCGAAATTATGACTTTCACAGTACTCCTGCTAGGGGTTCCTCCAGTTTACCAATGTATTTCGCCTGTTGACGAACCATTTGGCTACCTTAAGAGAGTCATAGTTACTCCTGTCAGTTGCTCCCCGTTTTACCACAGTCACATTTTCAATCTTATTCTGGCCAGTTCACCTGAAGCGATACGCCATTATCGGTCAACCTAAAGAATTTCACAGTACTCTTGCCGGGAGCTCTCGAGTTTGCCGATGTATTTCGCCTGTTGACGAGGCATTTGGTTACCTTAAGAGAGTCATAGTTACCCCTTGCTGTTGCTCCCCTTTTTACAACAGGCACATCTACAAGCTTACTCTGGCCAATTCTCCTGAAGCGATACGCTAATATCTATTGACACAAAGACTTTCACAGTACCCCTGCCGGGAGCTTTTCGACTTTGCCGATGTATTTCGCCTATTGACGAGGCGTTTGGCTACCTTAAGAGAGTCATAGTTACTCCTGCCAGTGTCTCTCCGTTAAACCACAGTCACATCTACCATTTTCCTCTGCCCCTTTCACCAGACGCGATACGCCATTATTTGTCGACATCATGACTTTCAAAGTACTCCTGCTAGGGGCTCCTCCAGTTTACCAATGTATTTCGCCTGTTGACGAGGCATTTGGCTACCTTAAGAGAGTCATACTTACCCCTGTCAGTTGCTCCCCGTTTTACCACAGTCACATTTTCAATCTTATTCTGGCCAGTTCACCCGAAGCGATACGCCACTTGACGAGGCATTTGGCTACCTTAAGAGAGTCATAGTTACTCCTGTCAGTTGCTCCCCGTTAAACCACAGTCACATCTACGATTTTCCTCTGCCGCTTTCACCAGCCGCGATACGCCATTATTTGTTGAAATTATGACTTTCACAGTTCTCCTGCTAGGGGTTCCTCCAGTTTACCAATGTATTTCGCCTGTTGACGAAGCATTTGGCTACCTTAAGAGAGTCATAGTTACTCCTGTCAGTTGCTCCCCGTTTTACCACAGTCACATTTTCAATCTTATTCTGGCCAGTTCACCTGATGCGATACGCCGTTATCAGTCAACCTAAAAAATATCACAGTACTCCTGCCGGAAGCTTCTCGAGTTTGCCGAAGTATTTCGCCTGTTGACGAAGCATTTGGATACCTTAAGAGAGTCATAGTTACTCCTTGCTGTTGCTCCCCATTTTACAACAGGCACATCTACAAGCTTACTCTGGCCAATTCTCCTGAAGCGATTCGCTAATATCTGTTGACATAAAGACTTTCACAGTACTCCTGCTGGGAGCTTCTCAACTTTGCCGATGTATTTCGCCTATTGACGAGGCATTTGGCTACCTTAAGAGAGTCATAGTTACTCCTGTCAGTTGCTCCCCGTTAAACCACAGTCACATCTACGATTTTCCTCTGCCGCTTTCACCAGACGCGATACGCCATTATTTGTCGAAATTATGACTTTCACAGTACTCCTGCTAGGGGTTCCTCCAGTTTACCAATGTATTTCGCCTGTTGACGAACCATTTGGCTACCTTAAGAGAGTCATAGTTACTCCTGTCAGTTGCTCCCCGTTTTACCACAGTCACATTTTCAATCTTATTCTGGCCAGTTCACCTGAAGCGATACGCCATTATTGGTCAACCTAAAGAATTTCACAGTACTCTTGCCGGGAGCTCTCGAGTTTGCCGATGTATTTCGCCTGTTGACGAGGCATTTGGTTACCTTAAGAGAGTCATAGTTACCCTTTGCTGTTGCTCCCCGTTTTACCACAGTCACATTTTCAATCTTATTCTGGCCAGTTCACCCGAGGCGATACGCCACTTGACGAGGCATTTGGTTACCATAAGAGAGTCATAGTTACCCCTTGCTGTTGCTCCCCATTTTACAACAGGCACATCTACAAGCTTACTCTGGCCAATTCTCCTGAAGCGATACGCTAATATCTATTGACATAAAGACTTTCACAGTACTCCTGCCGGGAGCTTTTCGACTTTGCCGATGTATTTCGCCTGTTGACGAGGCGTTTCGCTACCTTAAGAGAGTCATAGTTACTCCTGCCAGTGTCTCTCCGTTAAACCACAGTCACATCTACCATTTTCCTCTGCCCCTTTCACCAGACGCGATACGCCATTATTTGTCGACATCATGACTTTCAAAGTACTCCTGCTAGGGGCTCCTCCAGTTTACCAATGTATTTCGCCTGTTGACGAGGCATTTGGCTACCTTAAGAGAGTCATACTTACTCCTGTCAGTTGCTCCCCGTTTTACCACAGTCACATTTTCAATCTTATTCTGGCCAGTTCACCCGAAGCGATACGCCATTATCAGTCAACCTAAAGAATTTCACAGTACTCCTGCCGGGAGCTTCTCGAGTTTGCCGATGTATTTCGCCTGTTGACGAGGCATTTGGATACCTTAAGAGAGTCATAGTTACACCTTGCTGTTGCTCACCATTTTACAACAGGCACATCTACAAGCTTACTCTATCCAATTCTGCTGAAGCGATACGCTAATATCTGTTGACATAAAGACTTTCACAGTTCTCCTGCCGGGAGCTTCTCGACTTTGCCGACGTATTTCGCATATTGACGAGGCACCTGGCTACCTTAAGAGAGTTATAGTTACTCCTGCCAGTGTCTCTCCGTTAAACCACATTCACATTTACAATTTTCCTCTGCCCCTTTCACCAGACACGATACGATATTATTCTTCGACATTATGACTTTCACAGTACTCCTGCTAGGGGCTCCTCCAGTTTACCAATGTATTTCGCCTGTTGACGAGGCATTTGGCTACCTTAAGAGAGTCATACTTACTCCTGTCAGTTGCTCCCCGTTTTACCACAGTCACATTTTCAATCTTATTCTGGCCAGTTCACCTGAAGCGATACACCATTATCAGTCAACCTAAAGAATATCACAGTACTCCTGCCAGGAGCTCTCGAGTTTGCCGATGTATTTCGCCTGTTGACGAGGCATTTGGATACCTTAAGAGAGTCATAGTTACCCCTTGCTGTTGCTCCCCATTTTACAACAGGCACATCTACAAGCTTACTCTGGCCAATTCCTCTGAAGCGATAGGCTAATATCTGTTGACATAAACACTTTCACAGTACTCCTGCCGTGATCTTTTCGACTTTGCCGATGTATTTCGCCTATTGACGAGGCGTTTGGCTACCTTAAGAGAGTCGTAGTTACTCCTGCCCGTGTCTCTCCGTTAAACCACAGTCACATCTACCATTTTCCTCTGCCCCTTTCACCAGACGCGATACGCCATTATTTGTAGACATCATGACTTTCAAAGTACTTCTGCTAGGGGCTCCTCCAGTTTACCAATGTATTTCGCCTGTTGACGAGGCATTTGGCTACCTTAAGAGAGTCATACTTACACCTGTCAGTTGCTCCCCGTTTTACCACAGTCACATTTTCAATCTTATTCTGGCCAGTTCATCCGAAGCGATACGCCATTATCAGTCAACCTAAAGAATATCACAGTACTCCTGCCAGGAGCTCTCGAGTTTGCCGATGTATTTCGCCTGTTGACGAGGCATTTGGATACCTTAAGAGAGTCATAGTTACCCCTTGCTGTTGCTCCCCATTTTACAACAGGCACATCTACAAGCTTACTCTGGCCAATTCCTCTGAAGCGATAGGCTAATATCTGTTGACATAAAGACTTTCACAGTACTCCTGCCGTGATCTTTTCGACTTTGCCGATGTATTTCGCCTATTGACGAGGCGTTTGGCTACCTTAAGAGAGTCGTAGTTACTCCTGCCCGTGTCTCTCCGTTAAACCACAGTCACATCTACCATTTTCCTCTGCCCCTTTCACCAGACGCGATACGCCATTATTTGTAGACATCATGACTTTCAAAGTACTTCTGCTAGGGGCTCCTCCAGTTTACCAATGTATTTCGCCTGTTGACGAGGCATTTGACTACCTTAAGAGAGTCATACTTACTCCTGTCAGTTGCTCCCCGTTTTACCACAGTCACATTTTCAATCTTATTCTGGCCAGTTCACCCGAAGCGATACGCCATTATCAGTCATCCTAAAGAATTTCACAGTACTCCTGCCGGGAGCTTCTCGAGTTTGCCGATGTATTTCGCCTGTTGACGAGGCATTTGGATACCTTAAGAGAGTCATAGTTGCACCTTGCTGTTGCTCACCATTTTACAACAGGCACATCTACAAGCTTACTCTATCCAATTCTGCTGAAGCGATACGCTAATATCTGTTGACATAAAGACTTTCACAGTTCTCCTGCCGGGAGCTTCTCGACTTTGCCGACGTATTTCGCATATTGACGAGGCCCCTGGCTACCTTAAGAGAGTTATAGTTACTTCTGCCAGTGTCTCTCCGTTGAACCACATTCACATTTACAATTTTCCTCTGCCCCTTTCACCAGACACGATACGATATTATTCTTCGACATTATGACTTTCACAGTACTCCTGCTAGGGGCTCCTCCTGTTTACCAATGTATTTCGCCTGTTGACGAGGCATTTGGCTACCTTAAGAGAGTCATACTTACTCCTGTCAGTTGCTCCCCGTTTTACCACAGTCACATTTTCAATCTTATTCTGGTCAGTTCACCTGAAGCGATACGCCATTATCAGTCAACCTAAAGAATATCACAGTACTCCTGCCAGGAGCTCTCGAGTTTGCCGATGTATTTCGCCTGTTGACGAGGCATTTGGATACCTTAAGAGAGTCATAGTTACCCCTTGCTGTTGCTCCCCATTTTACAACAGGCACATCTACAAGCTTACTCTGGCCAATTCCTCTGAAGCGATAGGCTAATATCTGTTGACATAAAGACTTTCACAGTACTCCTGCCGTGATCTTTTCGACTTTGCCGATGTATTTCGCCTATTGACGAGGCGTTTGGCTACCTTAAGAGAGTCGTAGTTACTTTTGCCCGTGTCTCTCCGTTAAACCACAGTCACATCTACCATTTTCCTCTGCCCCTTTCACCAGACGCGATACGCCATTATTTGTAGACATCATGACTTTCAAAGTACTTCTGCTAGGGGCTCCTCCAGTTTACCAATGTATTTCGCCTGTTGACGAGGCATTTGGCTACCTTAAGAGAGTCATACTTACTCCTGTCAGCTGCTCCCCGTTTTACCACAGTCACATTTTCAATCTTATTCTGGCCAGTTCACCCGAAGCGATACGCCATTATCAGTCATCCTAAAGAATTTCACAGTACTCCTGCCGGGAGCTTCTCGAGTTTGCCGATGTATTTCGCCTGTTGACGAGGCATTTGGATACCTTAAGAGAGTCATAGTTACACCTTGCTGTTGCTCACCATTTTACAACAGGCACATCTACAAGCTTACTCTATCCAATTCTGCTGAAGCGATACGCTAATATCTGTTGACATAAAGACTTTCACAGTTCTCCTGCCGGGAGCTTCTCGACTTTGCCGACGTATTTCGCATATTGACGAGGCACCTGGCTACCTTAAGAGAGTTATAGTTACTTCTGCCAGTGTCTCTCCGTTAAACCACATTCACATTTACAATTTTCCTCTGCCCCTTTCACCAGACACGATACGATATTATTCTTCGACATTATGACTTTCACAGTACTCCTACTAGGGGCTCCTCCTGTTTACCAATGTATTTCGCCTGTTGACGAGGCATTTGGCTACCTTAAGAGGGTCATACTTACTCCTGTCACTTGCTCCCCGTTTTACCACAGTCACATTTTCAATCTTATTCTGGCCAGTTCACCCGAAGCGATACGCCATTATCAGTCAACCTAAAGAATTTCACAGTACTCCTGCCGGGAGCTTCTCGAGTTTGCCGATGTATTTCGCCTGTTGACGAGGCATTTGGATACCTTAAGAGAGTCATAGTTACCCCTTGCTGTTGCTCCCCATTTTACAACAGGCACATCTACAAGCTTACTCTGGCCAATTCCTCTGAAGCGATAGGCTAATATCTGTTGACATAAAGACTTTCACAGTACTCCTGCCGTGATCTTTTCGACTTTGCCGATGTATTTCGCCTATTGACGAGGCGTTTGGCTACCTTAAGAGAGTCGTAGTTACTCCTGCCCGTGTCTCTCCGTTAAACCACAGTCACATCTACCATTTTCCTCTGCCCCTTTCACCAGACGCGATACGCCATTATTTGTAGACATCATGACTTTCAAAGTACTTCTGCTAGGGGCTCCTCCAGTTTACCAATGTATTTCGCCTGTTGACGAGGCATTTGACTACCTTAAGAGAGTCATACTTACTCCTGTCAGTTGCTCCCCGTTTTACCACAGTCACATTTTCAATCTTATTCTGGCCAGTTCACCCGAAGCGATACGCCATTATCAGTCATCCTAAAGAATTTCACAGTACTCCTGCCGGGAGCTTCTCGAGTTTGCCGATGTATTTCGCCTGTTGACGAGGCATTTGGATACCTTAAGAGAGTCATAGTTGCACCTTGCTGTTGCTCACCATTTTACAACAGGCACATCTACAAGCTTACTCTATCCAATTCTGCTGAAGCGATACGCTAATATCTGTTGACATAAAGACTTTCACAGTTCTCCTGCCGGGAGCTTCTCGACTTTGCCGACGTATTTCGCATATTGACGAGGCACCTGGCTACCTTAAGAGAGTTATAGTTACTTCTGCCAGTGTCTCTCCGTTGAACCACATTCACATTTACAATTTTCCTCTGCCCCTTTCACCAGACACGATACGATATTATTCTTCGACATTATGACTTTCACAGTACTCCTGCTAGGGGCTCCTCCTGTTTACCAATGTATTTCGCCTGTTGACGAGGCATTTGGCTACCTTAAGAGAGTCATACTTACTCCTGTCAGTTGCTCCCCGTTTTACCACAGTCACATTTTCAATCTTATTCTGGCCAGTTCACCTGAAGCGATACGCCATTATCAGTCAACCTAAAGAATATCACAGTACTCCTGCCAGGAGCTCTCGAGTTTGCCGATGTATTTCGCCTGTTGACGAGGCATTTGGCTACCTTAAGAGAGTCATACTTACTCCTGTCAGTTGCTAACCGTTTTACCACAGTCACATTTTCAATCTTATTCTGGCCAGTTCACCTGAAGCGATACGCCATTATCAGTCAACCTAAAGAATATCACAGTACTCCTGCCAGGAGCTCTCGAGTTTGCCGATGTATTTCGCCTGTTGACGAGGCATTTGGATACCTTAAGAGAGTCATAGTTACCCCTTGCTGTTGCTCCCCATTTTACAACAGGCACATCTACAAGCTTACTCTGGCCAATTCCTCTGAAGCGATAGGCTAATATCTGTTGACATAAAGACTTTCACAGTACTCCTGCCGTGATCTTTTCGACTTTGCCGATGTATTTCGCCTATTGACGAGGCGTTTGGCTACCTTAAGAGAGTCGTAGTTACTCCTGCCCGTGTCTCTCCGTTAAACCACAGTCACATCTACCATTTTCCTCTGCCCCTTTCACCAGACGCGATACGCCATTATTTGTAGACATCATGACTTTCAAAGTACTTCTGCTAGGGGCTCCTCCAGTTTACCAATGTATTTCGCCTGTTGACGAGGCATTTGGCTACCTTAAGAGAGTCATACTTACTCCTGTCAGTTGCTCCCCGTTTTACCACAGTCACATTTTCAATCTTATTCTGGCCAGTTCACCCGAAGCGATACGCCATTATCAGTCATCCTAAAGAATTTCACAGTACTCCTGCCGGGAGCTTCTCGAGTTTGCCGATGTATTTCGCCTGTTGACGAGGCATTTGGATACCTTAAGAGAGTCATAGTTACACCTTGCTGTTGCTCACCATTTTACAACAGGCACATCTACAAGCTTACTCTATCCAATTCTGCTGAAGCGATACGCTAATATCTGTTGACATAAAGACTTTCACAGTTCTCCTGCCGGGAGCTTCTCGACTTTGCCGACGTATTTCGCATATTGACGAGGCACCTGGCTACCTTAAGAGAGTTATAGTTACTTCTGCCAGTGTCTCTCCGTTAAACCACATTCACATTTACAATTTTCCTCTGCCCCTTTCACCAGACACGATACGATATTATTCTTCGACATTATGACTTTCACAGTACTCCTGCTAGGGGCTCCTCCTGTTTACCAATGTATTTCGCCTGTTGACGAGGCATTTGGCTACCTTAAGAGGGTCATACTTACTCCTGTCACTTGCTCCCCGTTTTACCACAGTCACATTTTCAATCTTATTCTGGCCAGTTCACCTGAAGCGATACGCCATTATCAGTCAACCTAAAGAATATCACAGTACTCCTGCCAGGAGCTCTCGAGTTTGCCGATGTATTTCGCCTGTTGACGAGGCATTTGGATACCTTAAGAGAGTCATAGTTACCCCTTGCTGTTGCTCCCCATTTTACAACAGGCACATCTACAAGCTTACTCTGGCCAATTCCTCTGAAGCGATAGGCTAATATCTGTTGACATAAAGACTTTCACAGTACTCCTGCCGTGATCTTTTCGACTTTGCCGATGTATTTCGCCTATTGACGAGGCGTTTGGCTACCTTAAGAGAGTCATAGTTACTCCTGCCCGTGTCTCTCCGTTAAACCACAGTCACATCTACCATTTTCCTCTGCCCCTTTCACCAGACGCGATACGCCATTATTTGTAGACATCATGACTTTCAAAGTACTTCTGCTAGGGGCTCCTCCAGTTTACCAATGTATTTCGCCTGTTGACGAGGCATTTGGCTACCTTAAGAGAGTCATACTTACTCCTGTCTGTTGCTCCCCGTTTTACCACAGTCACATTTTCAATCTTATTCTGGCCAGTTCACCCGAAGCGATACGCCATTATCAGTCAACCTAAAGAATTTCACAGTACTCCTGCCGGGAGCTTCTCGAGTTTGCCGATGTATTTCGCCTGTTGACGAGGCATTTGGATACCTTAAGAGAGTCATAGTTACACCTTGCTGTTGCTCACCATTTTACAACAGGCACATCTACAAGCTTACTCTATCCAATTCTGCTGAAGCGATACGCTAATATCTGTTGACATAAAGACTTTCACAGTTCTCCTGCCGGGAGCTTCTCGACTTTGCCGACGTATTTCGCATATTGACGAGGCACCTGGCTACCTTAAGAGAGTTATAGTTACTTCTGCCAGTGTCTCTCCGTTAAACCACATTCACATTTACAATTTTCCTCTGCCCCTTTCACCAGACACGATACGATATTATTCTTCGACATTATGACTTTCACAGTACTCCTGCTAGGGGCTCCTCCTGTTTACCAATGTATTTCGCCTGTTGACGAGGCATTTGGCTACCTTAAGAGGGTCATACTTACTCCTGTCACTTGCTCCCCGTTTTACCACAGTCACATTTTCAATCTTATTCTGGCCAGTTCACCTGAAGCGATACGCCATTATCAGTCAACCTAAAGAATATCACAGTACTCCTGCCAGGAGCTCTCGAGTTTGCCGATGTATTTCGCCTGTTGACGAGGCATTTGGATACCTTAAGAGAGTCATAGTTACCCCTTGCTGTTGCTCCCCATTTTACAACAGGCACATCTACAAGCTTACTCTGGCCAATTCCTCTGAAGCGATAGGCTAATATCTGTTGACATAAAGACTTTCACAGTACTCCTGCCGTGATCTTTTCGACTTTGCCGATGTATTTCGCCTATTGACGAGGCGTTTGGCTACCTTAAGAGAGTCATAGTTACTCCTGCCCGTGTCTCTCCGTTAAACCACAGTCACATCTACCATTTTCCTCTGCCCCTTTCACCAGACGCGATACGCCATTATTTGTAGACATCATGACTTTCAAAGTACTTCTGCTAGGGGCTCCTCCAGTTTACCAATGTATTTCGCCTGTTGACGAGGCATTTGACTACCTTAAGAGAGTCATACTTACTCCTGTCAGTTGCTCCCCGTTTTACCACAGTCACATTTTCAATCTTATTCTGGCCAGTTCACCCGAAGCGATACGCCATTATCAGTCATCCTAAAGAATTTCACAGTACTCCTGCCGGGAGCTTCTCGACTTTGCCGACGTATTTCGCATATTGACGAGGCACCTGGCTACCTTAAGAGAGTTATAGTTACTTCTGCCAGTGTCTCTCCGTTAAACCACATTCACATTTACAATTTTCCTCTGCCCCTTTCACCAGACACGATACGATATTATTCTTCGACATTATGACTTTCACAGTACTCCTACTAGGGGCTCCTCCTGTTTACCAATGTATTTCGCCTGTTGACGAGGCATTTGGCTACCTTAAGAGGGTCATACTTACTCCTGTCACTTGCTCCCCGTTTTACCACAGTCACATTTTCAATCTTATTCTGGCCAGTTCACCCGAAGCGATACGCCATTATCAGTCAACCTAAAGAATTTCACAGTACTCCTGCCGGGAGCTTCTCGAGTTTGCCGATGTATTTCGCCTGTTGACGAGGCATTTGGATACCTTAAGAGAGTCATAGTTACCCCTTGCTGTTGCTCCCCATTTTACAACAGGCACATCTACAAGCTTACTCTGGCCAATTCCTCTGAAGCGATAGGCTAATATCTGTTGACATAAAGACTTTCACAGTACTCCTGCCGTGATCTTTTCGACTTTGCCGATGTATTTCGCCTATTGACGAGGCGTTTGGCTACCTTAAGAGAGTCGTAGTTACTCCTGCCCGTGTCTCTCCGTTAAACCACAGTCACATCTACCATTTTCCTCTGCCCCTTTCACCAGACGCGATACGCCATTATTTGTAGACATCATGACTTTCAAAGTACTTCTGCTAGGGGCTCCTCCAGTTTACCAATGTATTTCGCCTGTTGACGAGGCATTTGACTACCTTAAGAGAGTCATACTTACTCCTGTCAGTTGCTCCCCGTTTTACCACAGTCACATTTTCAATCTTATTCTGGCCAGTTCACCCGAAGCGATACGCCATTATCAGTCATCCTAAAGAATTTCACAGTACTCCTGCCGGGAGCTTCTCGAGTTTGCCGATGTATTTCGCCTGTTGACGAGGCATTTGGATACCTTAAGAGAGTCATAGTTGCACCTTGCTGTTGCTCACCATTTTACAACAGGCACATCTACAAGCTTACTCTATCCAATTCTGCTGAAGCGATACGCTAATATCTGTTGACATAAAGACTTTCACAGTTCTCCTGCCGGGAGCTTCTCGACTTTGCCGACGTATTTCGCATATTGACGAGGCACCTGGCTACCTTAAGAGAGTTATAGTTACTTCTGCCAGTGTCTCTCCGTTGAACCACATTCACATTTACAATTTTCCTCTGCCCCTTTCACCAGACACGATACGATATTATTCTTCGACATTATGACTTTCACAGTACTCCTGCTAGGGGCTCCTCCTGTTTACCAATGTATTTCGCCTGTTGACGAGGCATTTGGCTACCTTAAGAGAGTCATACTTACTCCTGTCAGTTGCTCCCCGTTTTACCACAGTCACATTTTCAATCTTATTCTGGCCAGTTCACCTGAAGCGATACGCCATTATCAGTCAACCTAAAGAATATCACAGTACTCCTGCCAGGAGCTCTCGAGTTTGCCGATGTATTTCGCCTGTTGACGAGGCATTTGGCTACCTTAAGAGAGTCATACTTACTCCTGTCAGTTGCTAACCGTTTTACCACAGTCACATTTTCAATCTTATTCTGGCCAGTTCACCTGAAGCGATACGCCATTATCAGTCAACCTAAAGAATATCACAGTACTCCTGCCAGGAGCTCTCGAGTTTGCCGATGTATTTCGCCTGTTGACGAGGCATTTGGATACCTTAAGAGAGTCATAGTTACCCCTTGCTGTTGCTCCCCATTTTACAACAGGCACATCTACAAGCTTACTCTGGCCAATTCCTCTGAAGCGATAGGCTAATATCTGTTGACATAAAGACTTTCACAGTACTCCTGCCGTGATCTTTTCGACTTTGCCGATGTATTTCGCCTATTGACGAGGCGTTTGGCTACCTTAAGAGAGTCGTAGTTACTCCTGCCCGTGTCTCTCCGTTAAACCACAGTCACATCTACCATTTTCCTCTGCCCCTTTCACCAGACGCGATACGCCATTATTTGTAGACATCATGACTTTCAAAGTACTTCTGCTAGGGGCTCCTCCAGTTTACCAATGTATTTCGCCTGTTGACGAGGCATTTGGCTACCTTAAGAGAGTCATACTTACTCCTGTCAGTTGCTCCCCGTTTTACCACAGTCACATTTTCAATCTTATTCTGGCCAGTTCACCCGAAGCGATACGCCATTATCAGTCATCCTAAAGAATTTCACAGTACTCCTGCCGGGAGCTTCTCGAGTTTGCCGATGTATTTCGCCTGTTGACGAGGCATTTGGATACCTTAAGAGAGTCATAGTTACACCTTGCTGTTGCTCACCATTTTACAACAGGCACATCTACAAGCTTACTCTATCCAATTCTGCTGAAGCGATACGCTAATATCTGTTGACATAAAGACTTTCACAGTTCTCCTGCCGGGAGCTTCTCGACTTTGCCGACGTATTTCGCATATTGACGAGGCACCTGGCTACCTTAAGAGAGTTATAGTTACTTCTGCCAGTGTCTCTCCGTTAAACCACATTCACATTTACAATTTTCCTCTGCCCCTTTCACCAGACACGATACGATATTATTCTTCGACATTATGACTTTCACAGTACTCCTGCTAGGGGCTCCTCCTGTTTACCAATGTATTTCGCCTGTTGACGAGGCATTTGGCTACCTTAAGAGGGTCATACTTACTCCTGTCACTTGCTCCCCGTTTTACCACAGTCACATTTTCAATCTTATTCTGGCCAGTTCACCTGAAGCGATACGCCATTATCAGTCAACCTAAAGAATATCACAGTACTCCTGCCAGGAGCTCTCGAGTTTGCCGATGTATTTCGCCTGTTGACGAGGCATTTGGATACCTTAAGAGAGTCATAGTTACCCCTTGCTGTTGCTCCCCATTTTACAACAGGCACATCTACAAGCTTACTCTGGCCAATTCCTCTGAAGCGATAGGCTAATATCTGTTGACATAAAGACTTTCACAGTACTCCTGCCGTGATCTTTTCGACTTTGCCGATGTATTTCGCCTATTGACGAGGCGTTTGGCTACCTTAAGAGAGTCATAGTTACTCCTGCCCGTGTCTCTCCGTTAAACCACAGTCACATCTACCATTTTCCTCTGCCCCTTTCACCAGACGCGATACGCCATTATTTGTAGACATCATGACTTTCAAAGTACTTCTGCTAGGGGCTCCTCCAGTTTACCAATGTATTTCGCCTGTTGACGAGGCATTTGGCTACCTTAAGAGAGTCATACTTACTCCTGTCTGTTGCTCCCCGTTTTACCACAGTCACATTTTCAATCTTATTCTGGCCAGTTCACCCGAAGCGATACGCCATTATCAGTCAACCTAAAGAATTTCACAGTACTCCTGCCGGGAGCTTCTCGAGTTTGCCGATGTATTTCGCCTGTTGACGAGGCATTTGGATACCTTAAGAGAGTCATAGTTACACCTTGCTGTTGCTCACCATTTTACAACAGGCACATCTACAAGCTTACTCTATCCAATTCTGCTGAAGCGATACGCTAATATCTGTTGACATAAAGACTTTCACAGTTCTCCTGCCGGGAGCTTCTCGACTTTGCCGACGTATTTCGCATATTGACGAGGCACCTGGCTACCTTAAGAGAGTTATAGTTACTTCTGCCAGTGTCTCTCCGTTAAACCACATTCACATTTACAATTTTCCTCTGCCCCTTTCACCAGACACGATACGATATTATTCTTCGACATTATGACTTTCACAGTACTCCTGCTAGGGGCTCCTCCTGTTTACCAATGTATTTCGCCTGTTGACGAGGCATTTGGCTACCTTAAGAGGGTCATACTTACTCCTGTCACTTGCTCCCCGTTTTACCACAGTCACATTTTCAATCTTATTCTGGCCAGTTCACCTGAAGCGATACGCCATTATCAGTCAACCTAAAGAATATCACAGTACTCCTGCCAGGAGCTCTCGAGTTTGCCGATGTATTTCGCCTGTTGACGAGGCATTTGGATACCTTAAGAGAGTCATAGTTACCCCTTGCTGTTGCTCCCCATTTTACAACAGGCACATCTACAAGCTTACTCTGGCCAATTCCTCTGAAGCGATAGGCTAATATCTGTTGACATAAAGACTTTCACAGTACTCCTGCCGTGATCTTTTCGACTTTGCCGATGTATTTCGCCTATTGACGAGGCGTTTGGCTACCTTAAGAGAGTCATAGTTACTCCTGCCCGTGTCTCTCCGTTAAACCACAGTCACATCTACCATTTTCCTCTGCCCCTTTCACCAGACGCGATACGCCATTATTTGTAGACATCATGACTTTCAAAGTACTTCTGCTAGGGGCTCCTCCAGTTTACCAATGTATTTCGCCTGTTGACGAGGCATTTGGCTACCTTAAGAGAGTCATACTTACTCCTGTCTGTTGCTCCCCGTTTTACCACAGTCACATTTTCAATCTTATTCTGGCCAGTTCACCCGAAGCGATACGCCATTATCAGTCAACCTAAAGAATTTCACAGTACTCCTGCCGGGAGCTTCTCGAGTTTGCCGATGTATTTCGCCTGTTGACGAGGCATTTGGATACCTTAAGAGAGTCATAGTTACACCTTGCTGTTGCTCACCATTTTACAACAGGCACATCTACAAGCTTACTCTATCCAATTCTGCTGGAGCGATACGCTAATATCTGTTGACATAAAGACTGTCACAGTTCTCCTGCCGGGAGCTTCTCGACTTTGCCGACGTATTTCGCATATTGACGAGGCACCTGGCTACCTTAAGAGAGTTATAGTTACTCCTGCCAGTGTCTCTCCGTTAAACCACATTCACATTTACAATTTTCCTCTGCCCCTTTCATCAGACACGATACGATATTATTCTTCGACAATATGACTTTCACAGTACTCCTGCTAGGGGCTCCTCCTGTTTACCAATGTATTTCGCCTGTTGACGAGGCATTTGGCTACCTTAAGAGAGTCATACTTACTCCTGTCAGTTGCTCCCCGTTTTACCACAGTCACATTTTCAATCTTATTCTGGCCAGTTCACCCGAAGCGATACGCCATTATCAGTCAACCTAAAGAATTTCACAGTACTCCTGCCGGGAGCTTCTCGAGTTTGCCGACGTATTTCGCCTGTTGACGAGGCATTTGGATACCTTAAGAGAGTCATAGTTACCCCTTGCTGTTGCTCCCCATTTTACAACAGGCACATCTACAAGCTTACTCTGGCCAATTCCTCTGAAGCGATAGGCTGATATCTGTTGACATAAAGACTTTCACAGTACTCCTGCCGTGATCTTTTCGACTTTGCCGATGTATTTCGCCTATTGACGAGGCGTTTGGCTACCTTAAGAGAGTCGTAGTTACTCCTGCCCGTGTCTCTCCGTTAAACCACAGTCACATCTACCATTTTCCTCTGCCCCTTTCACCAGACGCGATACGCCATTATTTGTAGACATCATGACTTTCAAAGTACTTCTGCTAGGGGCTCCTCCAGTTTACCAATGTATTTCGCCTGTTGACGAGGCATTTGGCTACCTTAAGAGAGTCATACTTACTCCTGTCAGTTGCTCCCCGTTTTACCACAGTCACATTTTCAATCTCATTCTGGCCAGTTCACCCGAAGCGATACGCCATTATCAGTCATCCTAAAGAATTTCACAGTACTCCTGCCGGGAGCTTCTCGAGTTTGCCGATGTATTTCGCCTGTTGACGAGGCATTTGGATACCTTAAGAGAGTCATAGTTGCACCTTGCTGTTGCTCACCATTTTACAACAGGCACATCTACAAGCTTACTCTATCCAATTCTGCTGAAGCGATACGCTAATATCTGTTGACATAAAGACTTTCACAGTTCTCCTGCCGGGAGCTTCTCGACTTTGCCGACGTATTTCGCATATTGACGAGGCACCTGGCTACCTTAAGAGAGTTATAGTTACTTCTGCCAGTGTCTCTCCGTTAAACCACATTTACATTTACAATTTTCCTCTGCCCCTTTCACCAGACACGATACGATATTATTCTTCGACATTATGACTTTCACAGTACTCCTGCTAGGGGCTCCTCCTGTTTACCAATGTATTTCGCCTGTTGACGAGGCATTTGGCTACCTTAAGAGGGTCATACTTACTCCTGTCACTTGCTCCCCGTTTTACCACAGTCACATTTTCAATCTTATTCTGGCCAGTTCACCTGAAGCGATACGCCATTATCAGTCAACCTAAAGAATATCACAGTACTCCTGCCAGGAGCTCTCGAGTTTGCCGATGTATTTCGCCTGTTGACGAGGCATTTGGATACCTTAAGAGAGTCATAGTTACCCCTTGCTGTTGCTCCCCATTTTACAACAGGCACATCTACAAGCTTACTCTGGCCAATTCCTCTGAAGCGATAGGCTAATATCTGTTTACATAAAGACTTTCACAGTACTCCTGCCGTGATCTTTTCGACTTTGCCGATGTATTTCGCCTATTGACGAGGCGTTTGGCTACCTTAAGAGAGTCATAGTTACTCCTGCCCGTGTCTCTCCGTTAAACCACAGTCACATCTACCATTTTCCTCTGCCCCTTTCACCAGACGCGATACGCCATTATTTGTAGACATCATGACTTTCAAAGTACTTCTGCTAGGGGCTCCTCCAGTTTACCAATGTATTTCGCCTGTTGACGAGGCATTTGGCTACCTTAAGAGAGTCATACTTACTCCTGTCTGTTGCTCCCCGTTTTACCACAGTCACATTTTCAATCTTATTCTGGCCAGTTCACCCGAAGCGATACGCCATTATCAGTCAACCTAAAGAATTTCACAGTACTCCTGCCGGGAGCTTCTCGAGTTTGCCGATGTATTTCGCCTGTTGACGAGGCATTTGGATACCTTAAGAGAGTCATAGTTACACCTTGCTGTTGCTCACCATTTTACAACAGGCACATCTACAAGCTTACTCTATCCAATTCTGCTGGAGCGATACGCTAATATCTGTTGACATAAAGACTTTCACAGTTCTCCTGCCGGGAGCTTCTCGACTTTGCCGACGTATTTCGCATATTGACGAGGCACCTGGCTACCTTAAGAGAGTTATAGTTACTCCTGCCAGTGTCTCTCCGTTAAACCACATTCACATTTACAATTTTCCTGTGCCCCTTTCATCAGACACGATACGATATTATTCTTCGACAATATGACTTTCACAGTACTCCTGCTAGGGGCTCCTCCTGTTTACCAATGTATTTCGCCTGTTGACGAGGCATTTGGCTACCTTAAGAGAGTCATACTTACTCCTGTCAGTTGCTCCCCGTTTTACCACAGTCACATTTTCAATCTTATTCTGGCCAGTTCACCCGAAGCGATACGCCATTATCAGTCAACCTAAAGAATTTCACAGTACTCCTGCCGGGAGCTTCTCGAGTTTGCCGATGTATTTCGCCTGTTGACGAGGCATTTGGATACCTTAAGAGAGTCATAGTTACCCCTTGCTGTTGCTCCCCATTTTACAACAGGCACATCTACAAGCTTACTCTGGCCAATTCCTCTGAAGCGATAGGCTAATATCTGTTGACATAAAGACTTTCACACTACTCCTGCCGTGATCTTTTCGACTTTGCCGATGTATTTCGCCTATTGACGAGGCGTTTGGCTACCTTAAGAGAGTCGTAGTTACTCCTGCCCGTGTCTCTCCGTTAAACCACAGTCACATCTACCATTTTCCTCTGCCCCTTTCACCAGACGCGATACGCCATTATTTGTAGACATCATGACTTTCAAAGTACTTCTGCTAGGGGCTCCTCCAGTTTACCCATGTATTTCGCCTGTTGACGAGGCATTTGGCTACCTTAAGAGAGTCATACTTACTCCTGTCAGTTGCTCCCCGTTTTACCACAGTCACATTTTCAATCTCATTCTGGCCAGTTCACCCGAAGCGATACGCCATTATCAGTCATCCTAAAGAATTTCACAGTACTCCTGCCGGGAGCTTCTCGAGTTTGCCGATGTATTTCGCCTGTTGACGAGGCATTTGGATACCTTAAGAGAGTCATAGTTGCACCTTGCTGTTGCTCACCATTTTACAACAGGCACATCTACAAGCTTACTCTATCCAATTCTGCTGAAGCGATACGCTAATATCTGTTGACATAAAGACTTTCACAGTTCTCCTGCCGGGAGCTTCTCGACTTTGCCGACGTATTTCGCATATTGACGAGGCACCTGGCTACCTTAAGAGAGTTATAGTTACTTCTGCCAGTGTCTCTCCGTTGAACCACATTCACATTTACAATTTTCCTCTGCCCCTTTCACCAGACACGATACGATATTATTCTTCGACATTATGACTTTCACAGTACTCCTGCTAGGGGCTCCTCCTGTTTACCAATGTATTTCGCCTGTTGACGAGGCATTTGGCTACCTTAAGAGAGTCATACTTACTCCTGTCAGTTGCTCCCCGTTTTACCACAGTCACATTTTCAATCTTATTCTGGCCAGTTCACCTGAAGCGATACGCCATTATCAGTCAACCTAAAGAATATCACAGTACTCCTGCCAGGAGCTCTCGAGTTTGCCGATGTATTTCGCCTGTTGACGAGGCATTTGGATACCTTAAGAGAGTCATAGTTACCCCTTGCTGTTGCTCCCTATTTTACAACAGGCACATCTACAAGCTTACTCTGGCCAATTCCTCTGAAGCGATAGGCTAATATCTGTTGACATAAAGACTTTCACAGTACTCCTGCCGTGATCTTTTCGACATTGCCGATGTATTTCGCCTATTGACGAGGCGTTTGGCTACCTTAAGAGAGTCGTAGTTACTCCTGCCCGTGTCTCTCCGTTAAACCACAGTCACATCTACCATTTTCCTCTGCCCCTTTCACCAGACGCGATACGCCATTATTTGTAGACATCATGACTTTCAAAGTACTTCTGCTAGGGGCTCCTCCAGTTTACCAATGTATTTCGCCTGTTGACGAGGCATTTGGCTACCTTAAGAGAGTCATACTTACTCCTGTCAGTTGCTCCCCGTTTTACCACAGTCACATTTTCAATCTTATTCTGGCCAGTTCACCCGAAGCGATACGCCATTATCAGTCATCCTAAAGAATTTCACAGTACTCCTGCCAGGAGCTTCTCGAGTTTGCCGATGTATTTCGCCTGTTGACGAGGCATTTGGATACCTTAAGAGAGTCATAGTTACACCTTGCTGTTGCTCACCATTTTACAACAGGCACATCTACAAGCTTACTCTATCCAATTCTGCTGAAGCGATACGCTAATATCTGTTGACATAAAGACTTTCACAGTTCTCCTGCCGGGAGCTTCTCGACTTTGCCGACGTATTTCGCATATTGACGAGGCACCTGGCTACCTTAAAAGAGTTATAGTTACTTCTGCCAGTGTCTCTCCGTTAAACCACATTCACATTTACAATTTTCCTCTGCCCCTTTCACCAGACACGATACGATATTATTCTTCGACATTATGACTTTCACAGTACTCCTGCTAGGGGCTCCTCCTGTTTACCAATGTATTTCGCCTGTTGACGAGGCATTTGGCTACCTTAAGAGAGTCATACTTACTCCTGTCAGTTGCTCCCCGTTTTACCACAGTCACATTTTCAATCTTATTCTGGCCAGTTCACCTGAAGCGATACGCCATTATCAGTCAACCTAAAGAATATCACAGTACTCCTGCCAGGAGCTCTCGAGTTTGCCGATGTATTTCGCCTGTTGACGAGGCATTTGGATACCTTAAGAGAGTCATAGTTGCACCTTGCTGTTGCTCACCATTTTACAACAGGCACATCTACAAGCTTACTCTATCCAATTCTGCTGAAGCGATACGCTAATATCTGTTGACATAAAGACTTTCACAGTTCTCCTGCCGGGAGCTTCTCGACTTTGCCGACGTATTTCGCATATTGACGAGGCACCTGGCTACCTTAAGAGAGTTATAGTTACTTCTGCCAGTGTCTCTCCGTTGAACCACATTCACATTTACAATTTTCCTCTGCCCCTTTCACCAGACACGATACGATATTATTCTTCGACATTATGACTTTCACAGTACTCCTGCTAGGGGCTCCTCCTGTTTACCAATGTATTTCGCCTGTTGACGAGGCATTTGGCTACCTTAAGAGAGTCATACTTACTCCTGTCAGTTGCTCCCCGTTTTACCACAGTCACATTTTCAATCTTATTCTGGCCAGTTCACCTGAAGCGATACGCCATTATCAGTCAACCTAAAGAATATCACAGTACTCCTGCCAGGAGCTCTCGAGTTTGCCGATGTATTTCGCCTGTTGACGAGGCATTTGGATACCTTAAGAGAGTCATAGTTACCCCTTGCTGTTGCTCCCCATTTTACAACAGGCACATCTACAAGCTTACTCTGGCCAATTCCTCTGAAGCGATAGGCTAATATCTGATGACATAAAGACTTTCACAGTACTCCTGCCGTGATCTTTTCGACTTTGCCGAAGTATTTCGCCTATTGACGAGGCGTTTGGCTACCTTAAGAGAGTCATAGTTACTCCTGCCCGTGTCTCTCCGTTAAACCACAGTCACATCTACCATTTTCCTCTGCCCCTTTCACCAGACGCGATACGCCTTTATTTGTAGACATCATGACTTTCAAAGTACTTCTGCTAGGGGCTCCTCCAGTTTACCAATGTATTTCGCCTGTTGACGAGGCATTTGGCTACCTTAAGAGAGTCATACTTACTCCTGTCAGTTGCTCCCCGTTTTACCACAGTCACATTTTCAATCTTATTCTGGCCAGTTCACCTGAAGCGATACGCCATTATCAGTCAACCTAAAGAATATCACAGTACTCCTGCCAGGAGCTCTCGAGTTTGCCGATGTATTTCGCCTGTTGACGAGGCATTTGGATACCTTAAGAGAGTCATAGTTACCCCTTGCTGTTGCTCCCTATTTTACAACAGGCACATCTACAAGCTTACTCTGGCCAATTCCTCTGAAGCGATAGGCTAATATCTGTTGACATAAAGACTTTCACAGTACTCCTGCCGTGATCTTTTCGACATTGCCGATGTATTTCGCCTATTGACGAGGCGTTTGGCTACCTTAAGAGAGTCGTAGTTACTCCTGCCCGTGTCTCTCCGTTAAACCACAGTCACATCTACCATTTTCCTCTGCCCCTTTCACCAGACGCGATACGCCATTATTTGTAGACATCATGACTTTCAAAGTACTTCTGCTAGGGGCTCCTCCAGTTTACCAATGTATTTCGCCTGTTGACGAGGCATTTGGCTACCTTAAGAGAGTCATACTTACTCCTGTCAGTTGCTCCCCGTTTTACCACAGTCACATTTTCAATCTTATTCTGGCCAGTTCACCCGAAGCGATACGCCATTATCAGTCATCCTAAAGAATTTCACAGTACTCCTGCCAGGAGCTTCTCGAGTTTGCCGATGTATTTCGCCTGTTGACGAGGCATTTGGATACCTTAAGAGAGTCATAGTTACACCTTGCTGTTGCTCACCATTTTACAACAGGCACATCTACAAGCTTACTCTATCCAATTCTGCTGAAGCGATACGCTAATATCTGTTGACATAAAGACTTTCACAGTTCTCCTGCCGGGAGCTTCTCGACTTTGCCGACGTATTTCGCATATTGACGAGGCACCTGGCTACCTTAAAAGAGTTATAGTTACTTCTGCCAGTGTCTCTCCGTTAAACCACATTCACATTTACAATTTTCCTCTGCCCCTTTCACCAGACACGATACGATATTATTCTTCGACATTATGACTTTCACAGTACTCCTGCTAGGGGCTCCTCCTGTTTACCAATGTATTTCGCCTGTTGACGAGGCATTTGGCTACCTTAAGAGAGTCATACTTACTCCTGTCAGTTGCTCCCCGTTTTACCACAGTCACATTTTCAATCTTATTCTGGCCAGTTCACCTGAAGCGATACGCCATTATCAGTCAACCTAAAGAATATCACAGTACTCCTGCCAGGAGCTCTCGAGTTTGCCGATGTATTTCGCCTGTTGACGAGGCATTTGGATACCTTAAGAGAGTCATAGTTGCACCTTGCTGTTGCTCACCATTTTACAACAGGCACATCTACAAGCTTACTCTATCCAATTCTGCTGAAGCGATACGCTAATATCTGTTGACATAAAGACTTTCACAGTTCTCCTGCCGGGAGCTTCTCGACTTTGCCGACGTATTTCGCATATTGACGAGGCACCTGGCTACCTTAAGAGAGTTATAGTTACTTCTGCCAGTGTCTCTCCGTTGAACCACATTCACATTTACAATTTTCCTCTGCCCCTTTCACCAGACACGATACGATATTATTCTTCGACATTATGACTTTCACAGTACTCCTGCTAGGGGCTCCTCCTGTTTACCAATGTATTTCGCCTGTTGACGAGGCATTTGGCTACCTTAAGAGAGTCATACTTACTCCTGTCAGTTGCTCCCCGTTTTACCACAGTCACATTTTCAATCTTATTCTGGCCAGTTCACCTGAAGCGATACGCCATTATCAGTCAACCTAAAGAATATCACAGTACTCCTGCCAGGAGCTCTCGAGTTTGCCGATGTATTTCGCCTGTTGACGAGGCATTTGGATACCTTAAGAGAGTCATAGTTACCCCTTGCTGTTGCTCCCCATTTTACAACAGGCACATCTACAAGCTTACTCTGGCCAATTCCTCTGAAGCGATAGGCTAATATCTGATGACATAAAGACTTTCACAGTACTCCTGCCGTGATCTTTTCGACTTTGCCGAAGTATTTCGCCTATTGACGAGGCGTTTGGCTACCTTAAGAGAGTCATAGTTACTCCTGCCCGTGTCTCTCCGTTAAACCACAGTCACATCTACCATTTTCCTCTGCCCCTTTCACCAGACGCGATACGCCTTTATTTGTAGACATCATGACTTTCAAAGTACTTCTGCTAGGGGCTCCTCCAGTTTACCAATGTATTTCGCCTGTTGACGAGGCATTTGGCTACCTTAAGAGAGTCATACTTACTCCTGTCAGTTGCTCCCCGTTTTACCACAGTCACATTTTCAATCTTATTCTGGCCAGTTCACCTGAAGCGATACGCCATTATCAGTCAACCTAAAGAATATCACAGTACTCCTGCCAGGAGCTCTCGAGTTTGCCGATGTATTTCGCCTGTTGACGAGGCATTTGGATACCTTAAGAGAGTCATAGTTACCCCTTGCTGTTGCTCCCTATTTTACAACAGGCACATCTACAAGCTTACTCTGGCCAATTCCTCTGAAGCGATAGGCTAATATCTGTTGACATAAAGACTTTCACAGTACTCCTGCCGTGATCTTTTCGACATTGCCGATGTATTTCGCCTATTGACGAGGCGTTTGGCTACCTTAAGAGAGTCGTAGTTACTCCTGCCCGTGTCTCTCCGTTAAACCACAGTCACATCTACCATTTTCCTCTGCCCCTTTCACCAGACGCGATACGCCATTATTTGTAGACATCATGACTTTCAAAGTACTTCTGCTAGGGGCTCCTCCAGTTTACCAATGTATTTCGCCTGTTGACGAGGCATTTGGCTACCTTAAGAGAGTCATACTTACTCCTGTCAGTTGCTCCCCGTTTTACCACAGTCACATTTTCAATCTTATTCTGGCCAGTTCACCCGAAGCGATACGCCATTATCAGTCATCCTAAAGAATTTCACAGTACTCCTGCCAGGAGCTTCGCGAGTTTGCCGATGTATTTCGCCTGTTGACGAGGCATTTGGATACCTTAAGAGAGTCATAGTTACACCTTGCTGTTGCTCACCATTTTACAACAGGCACATCTACAAGCTTACTCTATCCAATTCTGCTGAAGCGATACGCTAATATCTGTTGACATAAAGACTTTCACAGTTCTCCTGCCGGGAGCTTCTCGACTTTGCCGACGTATTTCGCATATTGACGAGGCACCTGGCTACCTTAAAAGAGTTATAGTTACTTCTGCCAGTGTCTCTCCGTTAAACCACATTCACATTTACAATTTTCCTCTGCCCCTTTCACCAGACACGATACGATATTATTCTTCGACATTATGACTTTCACAGTACTCCTGCTAGGGGCTCCTCCTGTTTACCAATGTATTTCGCCTGTTGACGAGGCATTTGGCTACCTTAAGAGAGTCATACTTACTCCTGTCAGTTGCTCCCCGTTTTACCACAGTCACATTTTCAATCTTATTCTGGCCAGTTCACCTGAAGCGATACGCCATTATCAGTCAACCTAAAGAATATCACAGTACTCCTGCCAGGAGCTCTCGAGTTTGCCGATGTATTTCGATTGTTGACGAGGCATTTGGATACCTTAAGAGAGTCATAGTTACCCCTTGCTGTTGCTCCCCATTTTACAACAGGCACATCTACAAGCTTACTCTGGCCAATTCCTCTGAAGCGATAGGCTAATATCTGTTGACATAAAGACTTTCACAGTACTCCTGCCGTGATCTTTTCGACTTTGCCGAAGTATTTCGCCTATTGACGAGGCGTTTGGCTACCTTAAGAGAGTCATAGTTACTCCTGCCCGTGTCTCTCCGTTAAACCACACTCACATCTACCATTTTCCTCTGCCCCTTTCACCAGACGCGATACGCCTTTATTTGTAGACATCATGACTTTCAAAGTACTTCTGCTAGGGGCTCCTCCAGTTTACCAATGTATTTCGCCTGTTGACGAGGCATTTGGCTATCTTAAGAGAGTCATACTTACTCCTGTCAGTTGCTCCCCGTTTTACCACAGTCACATTTTCAATCTTATTCTGGCCAGTTCACCCGAAGCGATACGCCACTTGACAAGGCATTTGGCTACCTTAAGAGAGTCATAGTTACTCCTGTCAGTTGCTCCCCGTTAAACCAAAGTCACATCTACGATTTTCCTCTGCCGCTTTCACCAGACGCGATACGCCATTATTTGTCGAAATTATGACTTTCACAGTACTCCTGCTAGGGGTTGCTCCAGTTTACCAATGTATTTCGCCTGTTGACGAACCATTTGGCTACCTTAAGAGAGTCATAGTTACTCCTGTCAGTTGCTCCCCGTTTTACCACAGTCACATTTTCAATCTTATTCTGGCCAGTTCACCTGAAGCGATACGCCATTATCGGTCCACCTAAAGAATTTCACAGTACTCCTGCCGGGAGCTCTCGAGTTTGCCGATGTATTTCGCCTGTTGACGAGGCATTTGGTTACCTTAAGAGAGTCATAGTTACCCCTTGCTGTTGCTCCCCATTTTACAACAGGCACATCTACAAGCTTACTCTGGCCAATTCTCCTGAAGCGATACGCTAATATCTATTGACATAAAGACTTTCACAGTACTCCTGCCGGGAGCTTTTCGACTTTGCCCATGTATTTCGCCTGTTGACGAGGCGTTTGGCTACCTTAAGAGAGTCATAGTTACTCCTGCCAGTGTCTCTCCGTTAAACCACAGTCACATCTACGATTTTCCTCTGCCCCTTTCACCAGACGCGATACGCCATTATTTGTCGAAATTATGACTTTCACAGTACTCCTGCTAGGGGCTCCTCCAGTTTACCAATGTATTTCGCCTGTTGACGAACCATTTGGCTACCTTAAGAGAGTCATAGTTACTCCTGTCAGTTGCTCCCCGTTTTACCACAGTCACATTTTCAATCTTATTCTGGCCAGTTCACCTGAAGCGATACGCCATTATCGGTCAACCTAAAGAATTTCACAGTACTCCTGCCGGGAGCTCTCGAGTTTGCCGATGTATTTCGCCTGTTGACGAGGCATTTGGTTACCTTAAGAGAGTCATAGTTACCCCTTGCTGTTGCTCCCCATTTTACAACAGGCACATCTACAAGCTTACTCTGGCCAATTCTCCTGAAGCGATACGCTAATATCTATTGACATAAAGACTTTCACAGTACTCCTGCCGGGAGCTTTTCGACTTTGCCGATGTATTTCGCCTGTTGACGAGGCGTTTGGCTACCTTAAGAGAGTCATAGTTACTCCTGCCAGTGTCTCTCCGTTAAACCACAGTCACATCTACCATTTTCCTCTGCCCCATTCACCAGACGCGATACGCCATTATTTGTCGACATCATGACTTTTAAAGTACTCCTGCTAGGGGCTCCTCCAGTTTACCAATGTATTTCGCCTGTTGACGAGGCATTTGGCTACCTTAAGAGACTCATAGTTACTCCTGTCAGTTGCTCCCCGTTTTACCACAGTCACATTTTCAATCTTATTCTGTCCAGTTCACCTGAAGCGATACGCCATTATCAGTCAACCTAAAGAATATCACAGTACTCCTGCCGGGAGCTCTCGAGTTTGCCGATGTATTTCGCCTGTTGACGAGGCATTTGGATACCTTAAGAGAGTCATAGTTACCCCTTGCTGTTGCTCCCCATTTTACAACAGGCACATCTACAAGCTTACTCTGGCCAATTCCTCTGAAGCGATAGGCTAATATCTGTTGACATAAAGACTTTCACAGTACTCCTGCCGTGATCTTTTCGACTTTGCCGACGTATTTCGCATATTGACGAGGCACCTGGCTACCTTAAGAGAGTTATAGTTACTTCTGCCAGTGTCTCTCCGTTAAACCACATTCACATTTACAATTTTCCTCTGCCCCTTTCACCAGACACGATACGATATTATTCTTCGACATTATGACTTTCACAGTACTCCTGCTAGGGGCTCCTCCTGTTTACCAATGTATTTCGCCTGTTGACGAGGCATTTGGCTACCTTAAGAGAGTCATACTTACTCCTGTCAGTTGCTCCCCGTTTTACCACAGTCACATTTTCAATCTTATTCTGGCCAGTTCACCTGAAGCGATACGCCATTATCAGTCAACCTAAAGAATATCACAGTACTCCTGCCAGGAGCTCTCGAGTTTGCCGATGTATTTCGCCTGTTGACGAGGCATTTGGATACCTTAAGAGAGTCATAGTTACCCCTTGCTGTTGCTCCCCATTTTACAACAGGCACATCTACAAGCTTACTCTGGCCAATTCCTCTGAAGCGATGGGCTAATATCTGCTGACATAAAGACTTTCACAGTACTCCTGCCGTGATCTTTTCGACTTTGCCGAAGTATTTCGCCTATTGACGAGGCGTTTGGCTACCTTAAGAGAGTCATAGTTACTCCTGCCCGTGTCTCTCCGTTAAACCACACTCACATCTACCATTTTCCTCTGCCCCTTTCACCAGACGCGATACGCCTTTATTTGTAGACATCATGACTTTCAAAGTACTTCTGCTAGGGGCTCCTCCAGTTTACCAATGTATTTCGCCTGTTGACGAGGCATTTGGCTACCTTAAGAGAGTCATACTTACTCCTGTCAGTTGCTCCCCGTTTTACCACAGTCACATTTTCAATCTTATTCTGGCCAGTTCACCCGAAGCGATACGCCACTTGACGAGGCATTTGGCTACCTTAAGAGAGTCATAGTTACTCCTGTCAGTTGCTCCCCGTTAAACCAAAGTCACATCTACGATTTTCCTCTGCCGCTTTCACCAGACGCGATACGCCATTATTTGTCGAAATTATGACTTTCACAGTACTCCTGCTAGGGGTTGCTCCAGTTTACCAATGTATTTCGCCTGATGACGAACCATTTGGCTACCTTAAGAGAGTCATAGTTACTCCTGTCAGTTGCTCCCCGTTTTACCACAGTCACATTTTCAATATTATTCTGGCCAGTTCACCTGAAGCGATACGCCATTATCGGTCAACCTAAAGAATTTCACAGTACTCCTGCCGGGAGCTCTCGAGTTTGCCGATGTATTTCGCCTGTTGACGAGGCATTTGGTTACCTTAAGAGAGTCATAGTTACCCCTTGCTGTTGCTCCCCATTTTACAACAGGCACATCTACAAGCTTACTCTGGCCAATTCTCCTGAAGCGATACGCTAATATCTATTGACATAAAGACTTTCACAGTACTCCTGCCGGGAGCTTCTCGACTTTGCCGACGTATTTCGCATATTGACGAGGCACCTGGCTACCTTAAGAGAGTTATAGTTACTTCTGCCAGTGTCTCTCCGTTAAACCACATTCACATTTACAATTTTCCTCTGCCCCTTTCACCAGACACGATACGATATTATTCTTCGACATTATGACTTTCACAGTACTCCTACTAGGGGCTCCTCCTGTTTACCAATGTATTTCGCCTGTTGACGAGGCATTTGGCTACCTTAAGAGGGTCATACTTACTCCTGTCACTTGCTCCCCGTTTTACCACAGTCACATTTTCAATCTTATTCTGGCCAGTTCACCCGAAGCGATACGCCATTATCAGTCAACCTAAAGAATTTCACAGTACTCCTGCCGGGAGCTTCTCGAGTTTGCCGATGTATTTCGCCTGTTGACGAGGCATTTGGATACCTTAAGAGAGTCATAGTTACCCCTTGCTGTTGCTCCCCATTTTACAACAGGCACATCTACAAGCTTACTCTGGCCAATTCCTCTGAAGCGATAGGCTAATATCTGTTGACATAAAGACTTTCACAGTACTCCTGCCGTGATCTTTTCGACTTTGCCGATGTATTTCGCCTATTGACGAGGCGTTTGGCTACCTTAAGAGAGTCGTAGTTACTCCTGCCCGTGTCTCTCCGTTAAACCACAGTCACATCTACCATTTTCCTCTGCCCCTTTCACCAGACGCGATACGCCATTATTTGTAGACATCATGACTTTCAAAGTACTTCTGCTAGGGGCTCCTCCAGTTTACCAATGTATTTCGCCTGTTGACGAGGCATTTGACTACCTTAAGAGAGTCATACTTACTCCTGTCAGTTGCTCCCCGTTTTACCACAGTCACATTTTCAATCTTATTCTGGCCAGTTCACCCGAAGCGATACGCCATTATCAGTCATCCTAAAGAATTTCACAGTACTCCTGCCGGGAGCTTCTCGAGTTTGCCGATGTATTTCGCCTGTTGACGAGGCATTTGGATACCTTAAGAGAGTCATAGTTGCACCTTGCTGTTGCTCACCATTTTACAACAGGCACATCTACAAGCTTACTCCATCCAATTCTGCTGAAGCGATACGCTAATATCTGTTGACATAAAGACTTTCACAGTTCTCCTGCCGGGAGCTTCTCGACTTTGCCGACGTATTTCGCATATTGACGAGGCACCTGGCTACCTTAAGAGAGTTATAGTTACTTCTGCCAGTGTCTCTCCGTTGAACCACATTCACATTTACAATTTTCCTCTGCCCCTTTCACCAGACACGATACGATATTATTCTTCGACATTATGACTTTCACAGTACTCCTGCTAGGGGCTCCTCCTGTTTACCAATGTATTTCGCCTGTTGACGAGGCATTTGGCTACCTTAAGAGAGTCATACTTACTCCTGTCAGTTGCTCCCCGTTTTACCACAGTCACATTTTCAATCTTATTCTGGCCAGTTCACCTGAAGCGATACGCCATTATCAGTCAACATAAAGAATATCACAGTACTCCTGCCAGGAGCTCTCGAGTTTGCCGATGTATTTCGCCTGTTGACGAGGCATTTGGATACCTTAAGAGAGTCATAGTTACCCCTTGCTGTTGCTCCCCATTTTACAACAGGCACATCTACAAGCTTACTCTGGCCAATTCCTCTAAAGCGATAGGCTAATATCTGTTGACATAAAGACTTTCACAGTACTCCTGCCGTGATCTTTTCGACTTTGCCGATGTATTTCGCCTATTGACGAGGCGTTTGGCTACCTTAAGAGAGTCGTAGTTACTCCTGCCCGTGTCTCTCCGTTAAACCACAGTCACATCTACCATTTTCCTCTGCCCCTTTCACCAGACGCGATACGCCATTATTTGTAGACATCATGACTTTCAAAGTACTTCTGCTAGGGGCTCCTCCAGTTTACCAATGTATTTCGCCTGTTGACGAGGCATTTGGCTACCTTAGGAGAGTCATACTTACTCCTGTCAGTTGCTCCCCGTTTTACCACAGTCACATTTTCAATCTTATTCTGGCCAGTTCACCTGAAGCGATACGCCATTATCAGTCAACCTAAAGAATATCACAGTACTCCTGCCAGGAGCTCTCGAGTTTGCCGATGTATTTCGCCTGTTGACGAGGCATTTGGATACCTTAAGAGAGTCATAGTTACCCCTTGCTGTTGCTCCCCATTTTACAACAGGCACATCTACAAGCTTACTCTGGCCAATTCCTCTGATGCGATAGGCTAATATCTGTTGACATAAAGACTTTCACAGTACTCCTGCCGTGATCTTTTCGACTTTGCCGATGTATTTCGCCTATTGACGAGGCGTTTGGCTACCTTAAGAGAGTCATAGTTACTCCTGCCCGTGTCTCTCCGTTAAACCACAGTCACATCTACCATTTTCCTCTGCCCCTTTCACAAGACGCGATACGCCATTATTTGTAGACATCATGACTTTCAAAGTACTTCTGCTAGGGGCTCCTCCAGTTTACCAATGTATTTCGCCTGTTGACGAGGCATTTGGCTACCTTAAGAGAGTCATACTTACTCCTGTCAGTTGCTAACCGTTTTACCACAGTCACATTTTCAATCTTATTCTGGCCAGTTCACCTGAAGCGATACGCCATTATCAGTCAACCTAAAGAATATCACAGTACTCCTGCCAGGAGCTCTCGAGTTTGCCGATGTATTTCGCCTGTTGACGAGGCATTTGGATACCTTAAGAGAGTCATAGTTACCCCTTGCTGTTGCTCCCCATTTTACAACAGGCACATCTACAAGCTTACTCTGGCCAATTCCTCTGAAGCGATAGGCTAATATCTGTTGACATAAAGACTTTCACAGTACTCCTGCCGTGATCTTTTCGACTTTGCCGATGTATTTCGCCTATTGACGAGGCGTTTGGCTACCTTAAGGGAGTCGTAGTTACTCCTGCCCGTGTCTCTCCGTTAAACCACAGTCACATCTACCATTTTCCTCTGCCCCTTTCACCAGACGCGATACGCCATTATTTGTAGACATCATGACTTTCAAAGTACTTCTGCTAGGGGCTCCTCCAGTTTACCAATGTATTTCGCCTGTTGACGAGGCATTTGGCTACCTTAAGAGAGTCATACTTACTCCTGTCAGTTGCTCCCCGTTTTACCACAGTCACATTTTCAATCTTATTCTGGCCAGTTCACCCGAAGCGATACGCCATTATCAGTCATCCTAAAGAATTTCACAGTACTCCTGCCGGGAGCTTCTCGAGTTTGCCGATGTATTTCGCCTGTTGACGAGGCATTTGGATACCTTAAGAGAGTCATAGTTACACCTTGCTGTTGCTCACCATTTTACAACAGGCACATCTACAAGCTTACTCTATCCAATTCTGCTGAAGCGATACGCTAATATCTGTTGACATAAAGACTTTCACAGTTCTCCTGCCGGGAGCTTCTCGACTTTGCCGACGTATTTCGCATATTGACGAGGCACCTGGCTACCTTAAGAGAGTTATAGTTACTTCTGCCAGTGTCTCTCCGTTAAACCACATTCACATTTACTATTTTCCTCTGCCCCTTTCACCAGACACGATACGATATTATTCTTCGACATTATGACTTTCACAGTACTCCTGCTAGGGGCTCCTCCTGTTTACCAATGTATTTCGCCTGTTGACGAGGCATTTGGCTACCTTAAGAGGGTCATACTTACTCCTGTCACTTGCTCCCCGTTTTACCACAGTCACATTTTCAATCTTATTCTGGCCAGTTCACCTGAAGCGATACGCCATTATCAGTCAACCTAAAGAATATCACAGTACTCCTGCCAGGAGCTCTCGAGTTTGCCGATGTATTTCGCCTGTTGACGAGGCATTTGGATACCTTAAGAGAGTCATAGTTACCCCTTGCTGTTGCTCCCCATTTTACAACAGGCACATCTACAAGCTTACTCTCGCCAATTCCTCTGAAGCGATAGGCTAATATCTGTTGACATAAAGACTTTCACAGTACTCCTGCCGTGATCTTTTCGACTTTGCCGATGTATTTCGCCTATTGACGAGGCGTTTGGCTACCTTAAGAGAGTCGTAGTTACTCCTGCCCGTGTCTCTCCGTTAAACCACAGTCACATCTACCATTTTCCTCTGCCCCTTTCACCAGACGCGATACGCCATTATTTGTAGACATCATGACTTTCAAAGTACTTCTGCTAGGGGCTCCTCCAGTTTACCAATGTATTTCGCCTGTTGACGAGGCATTTGGCTACCTTAAGAGAGTCATACTTACTCCTGTCAGTTGCTCCCCGTTTTACCACAGTCACATTTTCAATCTTATTCTGGCCAGTTCACCCGAAGCGATACGCCATTATCAGTCATCCTAAAGAATTTCACAGTACTCCTGCCGGGAGCTTCTCGAGTTTGCCGATGTATTTCGCCTGTTGACGAGGCATTTGGATACCTTAAGAGAGTCATAGTTACACCTTGCTGTTGCTCACCATTTTACAACAGGCACATCTACAAGCTTACTCTATCCAATTCTGCTGAAGCGATACGCTAATATCTGTTGACATAAAGACTTTCACAGTTCTCCTGCCGGGAGCTTCTCGACTTTGCCGACGTATTTCGCATATTGACGAGGCACCTGGCTACCTTAAGAGAGTTATAGTTACTTCTGCCAGTGTCTCTCCGTTAAACCACATTCACATTTACAATTTTCCTCTGCCCCTTTCACCAGACACGATACGATATTATTCTTCGACATTATGACTTTCACAGTACTCCTGCTAGGGGCTCCTCCTGTTTACCAATGTATTTCGCCTGTTGACGAGGCATTTGGCTACCTTAAGAGGGTCATACTTACTCCTGTCACTTGCTCCCCGTTTTACCACAGTCACATTTTCAATCTTATTCTGGCCAGTTCACCTGAAGCGATACGCCATTATCAGTCAACCTAAAGAATATCACAGTACTCCTGCCAGGAGCTCTCGAGTTTGCCGATGTATTTCGCCTGTTGACGAGGCATTTGGATACCTTAAGAGAGTCATAGTTACCCCTTGCTGTTGCTCCCCATTTTACAACAGGCTCATCTACAAGCTTACTCTGGCCAATTCCTCTGAAGCGATAGGCTAATATCTGTTGACATAAAGACTTTCACAGTACTCCTGCCGTGATCTTTTCGACTTTGCCGATGTATTTCGCCTATTGACGAGGCGTTTGGCTACCTTAAGAGAGTCATAGTTACTCCTGCCCGTGTCTCTCCGTTAAACCACAGTCACATCTACCATTTTCCTCTGCCCCTTTCACCAGACGCGATACGCCATTATTTGTAGACATCATGACTTTCAAAGTACTTCTGCTAGGGGCTCCTCCAGTTTACCAATGTATTTCGCCTGTTGACGAGGCATTTGGCTACCTTAAGAGAGTCATACTTACTCCTGTCTGTTGCTCCCCGTTTTACCACAGTCACATTTTCAATCTTATTCTGGCCAGTTCACCCGAAGCGATACGCCATTATCAGTCAACCTAAAGAATTTCACAGTACTCCTGCCGAGAGCTTCTCGAGTTTGCCGATGTATTTCGCCTGTTGACGAGGCATTTGGATACCTTAAGAGAGTCATAGTTACACCTTGCTGTTGCTCACCATTTTACAACAGGCACATCTACAAGCTTACTCTATCCAATTCTGCTGGAGCGATACGCTAATATCTGTTGACATAAAGACTTTCACAGTTCTCCTGCCGGGAGCTTCTCGACTTTGCCGACGTATTTCGCATATTGACGAGGCACCTGGCTACCTTAAGAGAGTTATAGTTACTCCTGCCAGTGTCTCTCCGTTAAACCACATTCACATTTACAATTTTCCTCTGCCCCTTTCATCAGACACGATACGATATTATTCTTCGACAATATGACTTTCACAGTACTCCTGCTAGGGGCTCCTCCTGTTTACCAATGTATTTCGCCTGTTGACGAGGCATTTGGCTACCTTAAGAGAGTCATACTTACTCCTGTCAGTTGCTCCCCGTTTTACCACAGTCACATTTTCAATCTTATTCTGGCCAGTTCACCCGAAGCGATACGCCATTATCAGTCAACCTAAAGAATTTCACAGTACTCCTGCCGGGAGCTTCTCGAGTTTGCCGATGTATTTCGCCTGTTGACGAGGCATTTGGATACCTTAAGAGAGTCATAGTTACCCCTTGCTGTTGCTCCCCATTTTACAACAGGCACATCTACAAGCTTACTCTGGCCAATTCCTCTGAAGCGATAGGCTGATATCTGTTGACATAAAGACTTTCACAGTACTCCTGCCGTGATCTTTTCGACTTTGCCGATGTATTTCGCCTATTGACGAGGCGTTTGGCTACCTTAAGAGAGTCGTAGTTACTCCTGCCCGTGTCTCTCCGTTAAACCACAGTCACATCTACCATTTTCCTCTGCCCCTTTCACCAGACGCGATACGCCATTATTTGTAGACATCATGACTTTCAAAGTACTTCTGCTAGGGGCTCCTCCAGTTTACCAATGTATTTCGCCTGTTGACGAGGCATTTGGCTACCTTAAGAGAGTCATACTTACTCCTGTCAGTTGCTCCCCGTTTTACCACAGTCACATTTTCAATCTCATTCTGGCCAGTTCACCCGAAGCGATACGCCATTATCAGTCAACCTAAAGAATTTCACAGTACTCCTGCCGGGAGCTTCTCGAGTTTGCCGATGTATTTCGCCTGTTGACGAGGCATTTGGATACCTTAAGAGAGTCATAGTTACCCCTTGCTGTTGCTCCCCATTTTACAACAGGCACATCTACAAGCTTACTCTGGCCAATTCCTCTGAAGCGATAGGCTGATATCTGTTGACATAAAGACTTTCACAGTACTCCTGCCGTGATCTTTTCGACTTTGCCGATGTATTTCGCCTATTGACGAGGCGTTTGGCTACCTTAAGAGAGTCGTAGTTACTCCTGCCCGTGTCTCTCCGTTAAACCACAGTCACATCTACCATTTTCCTCTGCCCCTTTCACCAGACGCGATACGCCATTATTTGTAGACATCATGACTTTCAAAGTACTTCTGCTAGGGGCTCCTCCAGTTTACCAATGTATTTCGCCTGTTGACGAGGCATTTGGCTACCTTAAGAGAGTCATACTTACTCCTGTCAGTTGCTCCCCGTTTTACCACAGTCACATTTTCAATCTCATTCTGGCCAGTTCACCCGAAGCGATACGCCATTATCAGTCATCCTAAAGAATTTCACAGTACTCCTGCCGGGAGCTTCTCGAGTTTGCCGATGTATTTCGCCTGTTGACGAGGCATTTGGATACCTTAAGAGAGTCATAGTTGCACCTTGCTGTTGCTCACCATTTTACAACAGGCACATCTACAAGCTTACTCTATCCAATTCTGCTGAAGCGATACGCTAATATCTGTTGACATAAAGACTTTCACAGTTCTCCTGCCGGGAGCTTCTCGACTTTGCCGACGTATTTCGCATATTGACGAGGCACCTGGCTACCTTAAGAGAGTTATAGTTACTTCTGCCAGTGTCTCTCCGTTAAACCACATTCACATTTACAATTTTCCTCTGCCCCTTTCACCAGACACGATACGATATTATTCTTCGACATTATGACTTTCACAGTACTCCTGCTAGGGGCTCCTCCTGTTTACCAATGTATTTCGCCTGTTGACGAGGCATTTGGCTACCTTAAGAGGGTCATACTTACTCCTGTCACTTGCTCCCCGTTTTACCACAGTCACATTTTCAATCTTATTCTGGCCAGTTCACCTGAAGCGATACGCCATTATCAGTCAACCTAAAGAATTTCACAGTACTCCTGCCGGGAGCTTCTCGAGTTTGCCGATGTATTTCGCCTGTTGACGAGGCATTTGGATACCTTAAGAGAGTCATAGTTACACCTTGCTGTTGCTCACCATTTTACAACAGGCACATCTACAAGCTTACTCTATCCAATTCTGCTGGAGCGATACGCTAATATCTGTTGACATAAAGACTTTCACAGTTCTCCTGCCGGGAGCTTCTCGACTTTGCCGACGTATTTCGCATATTGACGAGGCACCTGGCTACCTTAAGAGAGTTATAGTTACTCCTGCCAGTGTCTCTCCGTTAAACCACATTCACATTTACAATTTTCCTCTGCCCCTTTCATCAGACACGATACGATATTATTCTTCGACAATATGACTTTCACAGTACTCCTGCTAGGGGCTCCTCCTGTTTACCAATGTATTTCGCCTGTTGACGAGGCATTTGGCTACCTTAAGAGAGTCATACTTACTCCTGTCAGTTGCTCCCCGTTTTACCACAGTCACATTTTCAATCTTATTCTGGCCAGTTCACCCGAAGCGATACGCCATTATCAGTCAACCTAAAGAATTTCACAGTACTCCTGCCGGGAGCTTCTCGAGTTTGCCGATGTATTTCGCCTGTTGACGAGGCATTTGGATACCTTAAGAGAGTCATAGTTACCCCTTGCTGTTGCTCCCCATTTTACAACAGGCACATCTACAAGCTTACTCTGGCCAATTCCTCTGAAGCGATAGGCTGATATCTGTTGACATAAAGACTTTCACAGTACTCCTGCCGTGATCTTTTCGACTTTGCTGATGTATTTCGCCTATTGACGAGGCGTTTGGCTACCTTAAGAGAGTCGTAGTTACTCCTGCCCGTGTCTCTCCGTTAAACCACAGTCACATCTACCATTTTCCTCTGCCCCTTTCACCAGACGCGATACGCCATTATTTGTAGACATCATGACTTTCAAAGTACTTCTGCTAGGGGCTCCTCCAGTTTACCAATGTATTTCGCCTGTTGACGAGGCATTTGGCTACCTTAAGAGAGTCATACTTACTCCTGTCAGTTGCTCCCCGTTTTACCACAGTCACATTTTCAATCTCATTCTGGCCAGTTCACCCGAAGCGATACGCCATTATCAGTCATCCTAAAGAATTTCACAGTACTCCTGCCGGGAGCTTCTCGAGTTTGCCGATGTATTTCGCCTGTTGACGAGGCATTTGGATACCTTAAGAGAGTCATAGTTGCACCTTGCTGTTGCTCACCATTTTACAACAGGCACATCTACAAGCTTACTCTATCCAATTCTGCTGAAGCGATACGCTAATATCTGTTGACATAAAGACTTTCACAGTTCTCCTGCCGGGAGCTTCTCGACTTTGCCGACGTATTTCGCATATTGACGAGGCACCTGGCTACCTTAAGAGAGTTATAGTTACTTCTGCCAGTGTCTCTCCGTTAAACCACATTCACATTTACAATTTTCCTCTGCCCCTTTCACCAGACACGATACGATATTATTCTTCGACATTATGACTTTCACAGTACTCCTGCTAGGGGCTCCTCCTGTTTACCAATGTATTTCGCCTGTTGACGAGGCATTTGGCTACCTTAAGAGGGTCATACTTACTCCTGTCACTTGCTCCCCGTTTTACCACAGTCACATTTTCAATCTTATTCTGGCCAGTTCACCTGAAGCGATACGCCATTATCAGTCAACCTAAAGAATATCACAGTACTCCTGCCAGGAGCTCTCGAGTTTGCCGATGTATTTCGCCTGTTGACGAGGCATTTGGATACCTTAAGAGAGTCATAGTTACCCCTTGCTGTTGCTCCCCATTTTACAACAGGCACATCTACAAGCTTACTCTGGCCAATTCCTCTGAAGCGATAGGCTAATATCTGTTGACATAAAGACTTTCACAGTACTCCTGCCGTGATCTTTTCGACTTTGCCGATGTATTTCGCCTATTGACGAGGCGTTTGGCTACCTTAAGAGAGTCGTAGTTACTCCTGCCCGTGTCTCTCCGTTAAACCACAGTCACATCTACCATTTTCCTCTGCCCCTTTCACCAGACGCGATACGCCATTATTTGTAGACATCATGACTTTCAAAGTACTTCTGCTAGGGGCTCCTCCAGTTTACCAATGTATTTCGCCTGTTGACGAGGCATTTGGCTACCTTAAGAGAGTCATACTTACTCCTGTCAGTTGCTCCCCGTTTTACCACAGTCACATTTTCAATCTCATTCTGGCCAGTTCACCCGAAGCGATACGCCATTATCAGTCATCCTAAAGAATTTCACAGTACTCCTGCCGGGAGCTTCTCGAGTTTGCCGATGTATTTCGCCTGTTGACGAGGCATTTGGATACCTTAAGAGAGTCATAGTTACACCTTGCTGTTGCTCACCATTTTACAACAGGCACATCTACAAGCTTACTCTATCCAATTCTGCTGAAGCGATACGCTAATATCTGTTGACATAAAGACTTTCACAGTTCTCCTGCCGGGAGCTTCTCGACTTTGCCGACGTATTTCGCATATTGACGAGGCACCTGGCTACCTTAAGAGAGTTATAGTTACTTCTGCCAGTGTCTCTCCGTTAAACCACATTCACATTTACAATTTTCCTCTGCCCCTTTCACCAGACACGATACGATATTATTCTTCGACATTATGACTTTCACAGTACTCCTGCTAGGGGCTCCTCCTGTTTACCAATGTATTTCGCCTGTTGACGAGGCATTTGGCTACCTTAAGAGGGTCATACTTACTCCTGTCACTTGCTCCCCGTTTTACCACAGTCACATTTTCAATCTTATTCTGGCCAGTTCACCTGAAGCGATACGCCATTATCAGTCAACCTAAAGAATATCACAGTACTCCTGCCAGGAGCTCTCGAGTTTGCCGATGTATTTCGCCTGTTGACGAGGCATTTGGATACCTTAAGAGAGTCATAGTTACCCCTTGCTGTTGCTCCCCATTTTACAACAGGCACATCTACAAGCTTACTCTGGCCAATTCCTCTGAAGCGATAGGCTAATATCTGTTTACATAAAGACTTTCACAGTACTCCTGCCGTGATCTTTTCGACTTTGCCGATGTATTTCGCCTATTGACGAGGCGTTTGGCTACCTTAAGAGAGTCATAGTTACTCCTGCCCGTGTCTCTCCGTTAAACCACAGTCACATCTACCATTTTCCTCTGCCCCTTTCACCAGACGCGATACGCCATTATTTGTAGACATCATGACTTTCAAAGTACTTCTGCTAGGGGCTCCTCCAGTTTACCAATGTATTTCGCCTGTTGACGAGGCATTTGGCTACCTTAAGAGAGTCATACTTACTCCTGTCTGTTGCTCCCCGTTTTACCACAGTCACATTTTCAATCTTATTCTGGCCAGTTCACCCGAAGCGATACGCCATTATCAGTCAACCTAAAGAATTTCACAGTACTCCTGCCGGGAGCTTCTCGAGTTTGCCGATGTATTTCGCCTGTTGACGAGGCATTTGGATACCTTAAGAGAGTCATAGTTACACCTTGCTGTTGCTCACCATTTTACAACAGGCACATCTACAAGCTTACTCTATCCAATTCTGCTGGAGCGATACGCTAATATCTGTTGACATAAAGACTTTCACAGTTCTCCTGCCGGGAGCTTCTCGACTTTGCCGACGTATTTCGCATATTGACGAGGCACCTGGCTACCTTAAGAGAGTTATAGTTACTCCTGCCAGTGTCTCTCCGTTAAACCACATTCACATTTACAATTTTCCTCTGCCCCTTTCATCAGACACGATACGATATTATTCTTCGACAATATGACTTTCACAGTACTCCTGCTAGGGGCTCCTCCTGTTTACCAATGTATTTCGCCTGTTGACGAGGCATTTGGCTACCTTAAGAGAGTCATACTTACTCCTGTCAGTTGCTCCCCGTTTTACCACAGTCACATTTTCAATCTTATTCTGGCCAGTTCACCCGAAGCGATACGCCATTATCAGTCAACCTAAAGAATTTCACAGTACTCCTGCCGGGAGCTTCTCGAGTTTGCCGATGTATTTCGCCTGTTGACGAGGCATTTGGATACCTTAAGAGAGTCATAGTTACCCCTTGCTGTTGCTCCCCATTTTACAACAGGCACATCTACAAGCTTACTCTGGCCAATTCCTCTGAAGCGATAGGCTAATATCTGTTGACATAAAGACTTTCACAGTACTCCTGCCGTGATCTTTTCGACTTTGCCGATGTATTTCGCCTATTGACGAGGCGGTTGGCTACCTTAAGAGAGTCGTAGTTACTCCTGCCCGTGTCTCTCCGTTAAACCACAGTCACATCTACCATTTTCCTCTGCCCCTTTCACCAGACGCGATACGCCATTATTTGTAGACATCATGACTTTCAAAGTACTTCTGCTAGGGGCTCCTCCAGTTTACCAATGTATTTCGCCTGTTGACGAGGCATTTGGCTACCTTAAGAGAGTCATACTTACTCCTGTCAGTTGCTCCCCGTTTTACCACAGTCACATTTTCAATCTCATTCTGGCCAGTTCACCCGAAGCGATACGCCATTATCAGTCATCCTAAAGAATTTCACAGTACTCCTGCCGGGAGCTTCTCGAGTTTGCCGATGTATTTCGCCTGTTGACGAGGCATTTGGATACCTTAAGAGAGTCATAGTTGCACCTTGCTGTTGCTCACCATTTTACAACAGGCACATCTACAAGCTTACTCTATCCAATTCTGCTGAAGCGATACGCTAATATCTGTTGACATAAAGACTTTCACAGTTCTCCTGCCGGGAGCTTCTCGACTTTGCCGACGTATTTCGCATATTGACGAGGCACCTGGCTACCTTAAGAGAGTTATAGTTACTTCTGCCAGTGTCTCTCCGTTGAACCACATTCACATTTACAATTTTCCTCTGCCCCTTTCACCAGACACGATACGATATTATTCTTCGACATTATGACTTTCACAGTTCTCCTGCTAGGGGCTCCTCCTGTTTACCAATGTATTTCGCCTGTTGACGAGGCATTTGGCTACCTTAAGAGAGTCATACTTACTCCTGTCAGTTGCTCCCCGTTTTACCACAGTCACATTTTCAATCTTATTCTGGCCAGTTCACCTGAAGCGATACGCCATTATCAGTCAACCTAAAGAATATCACAGTACTCCTGCCAGGAGCTCTCGAGTTTGCCGATGTATTTCGCCTGTTGACGAGGCATTTGGATACCTTCAGAGAGTCATAGTTACCCCTTGCTGTTGCTCCCCATTTTACAACAGGCACATCTACAAGCTTACTCTGGCCAATTCCTCTGAAGCGATAGGCTAATATCTGTTGACATAAAGACTTTCACAGTACTCCTGCCGTGATCTTTTCGACTTTGCCGAAGTATTTCGCCTATTGACGAGGCGTTTGGCTACCTTAAGAGAGTCATAGTTACTCCTGCCCGTGTCTCTCCGTTAAACCACAGTCACATCTACCATTTTCCTCTGCCCCTTTCACCAGACGCGATACGCCTTTATTTGTAGACATCATGACTTTCAAAGTACTTCTGCTAGGGGCTCCTCCAGTTTACCAATGTATTTCGCCTGTTGACGAGGCATTTGGCTACCTTAAGAGAGTCATACTTACTCCTGTCAGTTGCTCCCCGTTTTACCACAGTCACATTTTCAATCTTATTCTGGCCGGTTCACCTGAAGCGATACGCCATTATCAGTCAACCTAAAGAATATCACAGTACTCCTGCCAGGAGCTCTCGAGTTTGCCGATGTATTTCGCCTGTTGACGAGGCATTTGGATACCTTAAGAGAGTCATAGTTACCCCTTGCTGTTGCTCCCTATTTTACAACAGGCACATCTACAAGCTTACTCTGGCCAATTCCACTGAAGCGATAGGCTAATATCTGTTGACATAAAGACTTTCACAGTACTCCTGCCGTGATCTTTTCGACATTGCCGATGTATTTCGCCTATTGACGAGGCGTTTGGCTACCTTAAGAGAGTCGTAGTTACTCCTGCCCGTGTCTCTCCGTTAAACCACAGTCACATCTACCATTTTCCTCTGCCCCTTTCACCAGACGCGATACGCCATTATTTGTAGACATCATGACTTTCAAAGTACTTCTGCTAGGGGCTCCTCCAGTTTACCAATGTATTTCGCCTGTTGACGAGGCATTTGGCTACCTTAAGAGAGTCATACTTACTCCTGTCAGTTGCTCCCCGTTTTACCACAGTCACATTTTCAATCTTATTCTGGCCAGTTCACCCGAAGCGATACGCCATTATCAGTCATCCTAAAGAATTTCACAGTACTCCTGCCAGGAGCTTCTCGAGTTTGCCGATGTATTTCGCCTGTTGACGAGGCATTTGGATACCTTAAGAGAGTCATAGTTACACCTTGCTTTTGCTCACCATTTTACAACAGGCACATCTACAAGCTTACTCTATCCAATTCTGCTGAAGCGATACGCTAATATCTGTTGACATAAAGACTTTCACAGTTCTCCTGCCGGGAGCTTCTCGACTTTGCCGACGTATTTCGCATATTGACGAGGCACCTGGCTACCTTAAAAGAGTTATAGTTACTTCTGCCAGTGTCTCTCCGTTAAACCACATTCACATTTACAATTTTCCTCTGCCCCTTTCACCAGACACGATACGATATTATTCTTCGACATTATGACTTTCACAGTACTCCTGCTAGGGGCTCCTCCTGTTTACCAATGTATTTCGCCTGTTGACGAGGCATTTGGCTACCTTAAGAGAGTCATACTTACTCCTGTCAGTTGCTCCCCGTTTTACCACAGTCACATTTTCAATCTTATTCTGGCCAGTTCACCTGAAGCGATACGCCATTATCAGTCAACCTAAAGAATATCACAGTACTCCTGCCAGGAGCTCTCGAGTTTGCCGATGTATTTCGATTGTTGACGAGGCATTTGGATACCTTAAGAGAGTCATAGTTACCCCTTGCTGTTGCTCCCCATTTTACAACAGGCACATCTACAAGCTTACTCTGGCCAATTCCTCTGAAGCGATGGGCTAATATCTGTTGACATAAAGACTTTCACAGTACTCCTGCCGTGATCTTTTCGACTTTGCCGAAGTATTTCGCCTATTGACGAGGCGTTTGGCTACCTTAAGAGAGTCATAGTTACTCCTGCCCGTGTCTCTCCGTTAAACCACACTCACATCTACCATTTTCCTCTGCCCCTTTCACCAGACGCGATACGCCTTTATTTGTAGACATCATGACTTTCAAAGTACTTCTGCTAGGGGCTCCTCCAGTTTACCAATGTATTTCGCCTGTTGACGAGGCATTTGGCTACCTTAAGAGAGTCATACTTACTCCTGTCAGTTGCTCCCCGTTTTACCACAGTCACATTTTCAATCTTATTCTGGCCAGTTCACCCGAAGCGATACGCCATTATCAGTCAACCTAAAGAATTTCACAGTACTCCTGCCGGGAGCTTCTCGAGTTTGCCGATGTATTTCGCCTGTTGACGAGGCATTTGGATACCTTAAGAGAGTCATAGTTACCCCTTGCTGTTGCTCCCCATTTTACAACAGGCACATCTACAAGCTTACTCTGGCCAATTCCTCTGAAGCGATAGGCTAATATCTGTTGACATAAAGACTTTCACAGTACTCCTGCCGTGATCTTTTCGACTTTGCCGATGTATTTCGCCTATTGACGAGGCGGTTGGCTACCTTAAGAGAGTCGTAGTTACTCCTGCCCGTGTCTCTCCGTTAAACCACAGTCACATCTACCATTTTCCTCTGCCCCTTTCACCAGACGCGATACGCCATTATTTGTAGACATCATGACTTTCAAAGTACTTCTGCTAGGGGCTCCTCCAGTTTACCAATGTATTTCGCCTGTTGACGAGGCATTTGGCTACCTTAAGAGAGTCATACTTACTCCTGTCAGTTGCTCCCCGTTTTACCACAGTCACATTTTCAATCTCATTCTGGCCAGTTCACCCGAAGCGATACGCCATTATCAGTCATCCTAAAGAATTTCACAGTACTCCTGCCGGGAGCTTCTCGAGTTTGCCGATGTATTTCGCCTGTTGACGAGGCATTTGGATACCTTAAGAGAGTCATAGTTGCACCTTGCTGTTGCTCACCATTTTACAACAGGCACATCTACAAGCTTACTCTATCCAATTCTGCTGAAGCGATACGCTAATATCTGTTGACATAAAGACTTTCACAGTTCTCCTGCCGGGAGCTTCTCGACTTTGCCGACGTATTTCGCATATTGACGAGGCACCTGGCTACCTTAAGAGAGTTATAGTTACTTCTGCCAGTGTCTCTCCGTTGAACCACATTCACATTTACAATTTTCCTCTGCCCCTTTCACCAGACACGATACGATATTATTCTTCGACATTATGACTTTCACAGTACTCCTGCTAGGGGCTCCTCCTGTTTACCAATGTATTTCGCCTGTTGACGAGGCATTTGGCTACCTTAAGAGAGTCATACTTACTCCTGTCAGTTGCTCCCCGTTTTACCACAGTCACATTTTCAATCTTATTCTGGCCAGTTCACCTGAAGCGATACGCCATTATCAGTCAACCTAAAGAATATCACAGTACTCCTGCCAGGAGCTCTCGAGTTTGCCGATGTATTTCGCCTGTTGACGAGGCATTTGGATACCTTCAGAGAGTCATAGTTACCCCTTGCTGTTGCTCCCCATTTTACAACAGGCACATCTACAAGCTTACTCTGGCCAATTCCTCTGAAGCGATAGGCTAATATCTGTTGACATAAAGACTTTCACAGTACTCCTGCCGTGATCTTTTCGACTTTGCCGAAGTATTTCGCCTATTGACGAGGCGTTTGGCTACCTTAAGAGAGTCATAGTTACTCCTGCCCGTGTCTCTCCGTTAAACCACAGTCACATCTACCATTTTCCTCTGCCCCTTTCACCAGACGCGATACGCCATTATTTGTAGACATCATGACTTTCAAAGTACTTCTGCTAGGGGCTCCTCCAGTTTACCAATGTATTTCGCCTGTTGACGAGGCATTTGGCTACCTTAAGAGAGTCATACTTACTCCTGTCAGTTGCTCCCCGTTTTACCACAGTCACATTTTCAATCTTATTCTGGCCAGTTCACCCGAAGCGATACGCCATTATCAGTCATCCTAAAGAATTTCACAGTACTCCTGCCAGGAGCTTCTCGAGTTTGCCGATGTATTTCGCCTGTTGACGAGGCATTTGGATACCTTAAGAGAGTCATAGTTACACCTTGCTGTTGCTCACCATTTTACAACAGGCACATCTACAAGCTTACTCTATCCAATTCTGCTGAAGCGATACGCTAATATCTGTTGACATAAAGACTTTCACAGTTCTCCTGCCGGGAGCTTCTCGACTTTGCCGACGTATTTCGCATATTGACGAGGCACCTGGCTACCTTAAAAGAGTTATAGTTACTTCTGCCAGTGTCTCTCCGTTAAACCACATTCACATTTACAATTTTCCTCTGCCCCTTTCACCAGACACGATACGATATTATTCTTCGACATTATGACTTTCACAGTACTCCTGCTAGGGGCTCCTCCTGTTTACCAATGTATTTCGCCTGTTGACGAGGCATTTGGCTACCTTAAGAGAGTCATACTTACTCCTGTCAGTTGCTCCCCGTTTTACCACAGTCACATTTTCAATCTTATTCTGGCCAGTTCACCTGAAGCGATACGCCATTATCAGTCAACCTAAAGAATATCACAGTACTCCTGCCAGGAGCTCTCGAGTTTGCCGATGTATTTCGATTGTTGACGAGGCATTTGGATACCTTAAGAGAGTCATAGTTACCCCTTGCTGTTGCTCCCCATTTTACAACAGGCACATCTACAAGCTTACTCTGGCCAATTCCTCTGAAGCGATGGGCTAATATCTGTTGACATAAAGACTTTCACAGTACTCCTGCCGTGATCTTTTCGACTTTGCCGAAGTATTTCGCCTATTGACGAGGCGTTTGGCTACCTTAAGAGAGTCATAGTTACTCCTGCCCGTGTCTCTCCGTTAAACCACACTCACATCTACCATTTTCCTCTGCCCCTTTCACCAGACGCGATACGCCTTTATTTGTAGACATCATGACTTTCAAAGTACTTCTGCTAGGGGCTCCTCCAGTTTACCAATGTATTTCGCCTGTTGACGAGGCATTTGGCTACCTTAAGAGAGTCATACTTACTCCTGTCAGTTGCTCCCCGTTTTACCACAGTCACATTTTCAATCTTATTCTGGCCAGTTCACCCGAAGCGATACGCCACTTGACGAGGCATTTGGCTACCTTAAGAGAGTCATAGTTACTCCTGTCAGTTGCTCCCCGTTAAACCAAAGTCACATCTACGATTTTCCTCTGCCGCTTTCACCAGACGCGATACGCCATTATTTGTCGAAATTATGACTTTCACAGTACTCCTGCTAGGGGTTGCTCCAGTTTACCAATGTATTTCGCCTGTTGACGAACCATTTGGCTACCTTAAGAGAGTCATAGTTACTCCTGTCAGTTGCTCCCCGTTTTACCACAGTCACATTTTCAATCTTATTCTGGCCAGTTCACCTGAAGCGATACGCCATTATCGGTCCACCTAAAGAATTTCACAGTACTCCTGCCGGGAGCTCTCGAGTTTGCCGATGTATTTCGCCTGTTGACGAGGCATTTGGTTACCTTAAGAGAGTCATAGTTACCCCTTGCTGTTGCTCCCCATTTTACAACAGGCACATCTACAAGCTTACTCTGGCCAATTCTCCTGAAGCGATACGCTAATATCTATTGACATAAAGACTTTCACAGTACTCCTGCCGGGAGCTTTTCGACTTTGCCGATGTATTTCGCCTGTTGACGAGGCGTTTGGCTACCTTAAGAGAGTCATAGTTACTCCTGCCAGTGTCTCTCCGTTAAACCACAGTCACATCTACGATTTTCCTCTGCCCCTTTCACCAGACGCGATACGCCATTATTTGTCGAAATTATGACTTTCACAGTACTCCTGCTAGGGGCTCCTCCAGTTTACCAATGTATTTCGCCTGTTGACGAACCATTTGGCTACCTTAAGAGAGTCATAGTTACTCCTGTCAGTTGCTCCCCGTTTTACCACAGTCACATTTTCAATCTTATTCTGGCCAGTTCACCTGAAGCGATACGCCATTATCGGTCAACCTAAAGAATTTCACAGTACTCCTGCCGGGAGCTCTCGAGTTTGCCGATGTATTTCGCCTGTTGACGAGGCATTTGGTTACCTTAAGAGAGTCATAGTTACCCCTTGCTGTTGCTCCCCATTTTACAACAGGCACATCTACAAGCTTACTCTGGCCAATTCTCCTGAAGCGATACGCTAATATCTATTGACATAAAGACTTTCACAGTACTCCTGCCGGGAGCTTTTCGACTTTGCCGATGTATTTCGCCTGTTGACGAGGCGTTTGGCTACCTTAAGAGAGTCATAGTTACTCCTGCCAGTGTCTCTCCGTTAAACCACAGTCACATCTACCATTTTCCTCTGCCCCATTCACCAGACGCGATACGCCATTATTTGTCGACATCATGACTTTCAAAGTACTCCTGCTAGGGGCTCCTCCAGTTTACCAATGTATTTCGCCTGTTGACGAGGCATTTGGCTACCTTAAGAGACTCATAGTTACTCCTGTCAGTTGCTCCCCGTTTTACCACAGTCACATTTTCAATCTTATTCTGTCCAGTTCACCTGAAGCGATACGCCATTATCAGTCAACCTAAAGAATATCACAGTACTCCTGCCGGGAGCTCTCGAGTTTGCCGATGTATTTCGCCTGTTGACGAGGCATTTGGATACCTTAAGAGAGTCATAGTTACCCCTTGCTGTTGCTCCCCATTTTACAACAGGCACATCTACAAGCTTACTCTGGCCAATTCCTCTGAAGCGATAGGCTAATATCTGTTGACATAAAGACTTTCACAGTACTCCTGCCGTGATCTTTTCGACTTTGCCGACGTATTTCGCATATTGACGAGGCACCTGGCTACCTTAAGAGAGTTATAGTTACTTCTGCCAGTGTCTCTCCGTTAAACCACATTCACATTTACAATTTTCCTCTGCCCCTTTCACCAGACACGATACGATATTATTCTTCGACATTATGACTTTCACAGTACTCCTGCTAGGGGCTCCTCCTGTTTACCAATGTATTTCGCCTGTTGACGAGGCATTTGGCTACCTTAAGAGAGTCATACTTACTCCTGTCAGTTGCTCCCCGTTTTACCACAGTCACATTTTCAATCTTATTCTGGCCAGTTCACCTGAAGCGATACGCCATTATCAGTCAACCTAAAGAATATCACAGTACTCCTGCCAGGAGCTCTCGAGTTTGCCGATGTATTTCGCCTGTTGACGAGGCATTTGGATACCTTAAGAGAGTCATAGTTACCCCTTGCTGTTGCTCCCCATTTTACAACAGGCACATCTACAAGCTTACTCTGGCCAATTCCTCTGAAGCGATGGGCTAATATCTGCTGACATAAAGACTTTCACAGTACTCCTGCCGTGATCTTTTCGACTTTGCCGAAGTATTTCGCCTATTGACGAGGCGTTTGGCTACCTTAAGAGAGTCATAGTTACTCCTGCCCGTGTCTCTCCGTTAAACCACACTCACATCTACCATTTTCCTCTGCCCCTTTCACCAGACGCGATACGCCTTTATTTGTAGACATCATGACTTTCAAAGTACTTCTGCTAGGGGCTCCTCCAGTTTACCAATGTATTTCGCCTGTTGACGAGGCATTTGGCTACCTTAAGAGAGTCATACTTACTCCTGTCAGTTGCTCCCCGTTTTACCACAGTCACATTTTCAATCTTATTCTGGCCAGTTCACCCGAAGCGATACGCCACTTGACGAGGCATTTGGCTACCTTAAGAGAGTCATAGTTACTCCTGTCAGTTGCTCCCCGTTAAACCAAAGTCACATCTACGATTTTCCTCTGCCGCTTTCACCAGACGCGATACGCCATTATTTGTCGAAATTATGACTTTCACAGTACTCCTGCTAGGGGTTGCTCCAGTTTACCAATGTATTTCGCCTGATGACGAACCATTTGGCTACCTTAAGAGAGTCATAGTTACTCCTGTCAGTTGCTCCCCGTTTTACCACAGTCACATTTTCAATATTATTCTGGCCAGTTCACCTGAAGCGATACGCCATTATCAGTCAACCTAAAGAATTTCACAGTACTCCTGCCGGGAGCTCTCGAGGTTGCCGATGTATTTCGCCTGTTGACGAGGCATTTGGTTACCTTAAGAGAGTCATAGTTACCCCTTGCTGTTGCTCCCCATTTTACAACAGGCACATCTACAAGCTTACTCTGGCCAATTCTCCTGAAGCGATACGCTAATATCTATTGACATAAAGACTTTCACAGTACTCCTGCCGGGAGCTTTTCGACTTTGCCGATGTATTTCGCCTGTTGACGAGGCGTTTGGCTACCTTAAGAGAGTCATAGTTACTCCTGCCAGTGTCTCTCCGTTAAACCACAGTCACATCTACGATTTTCCTCTGCCCCTTTCACCAGACGCGATACGCCATTATTTGTCGAAATTATGACTTTCACAGTACTCCTGCTAGGGGCTCCTCCAGTTTACCAATGTATTTCGCCTGTTGACGAACCATTTGGCTACCTTAAGAGAGTCATAGTTACTCCTGTCAGTTGCTCCCCGTTTTACCACAGTCACATTTTCAATCTTATTCTGGCCAGTTCACCCGAAGCGATACGCCACTTGACGAGGCATTTGGCTACCTTAAGAGAGTCATAGTTACTCCTGTCAGTTGCTCCCCGTTAAACCAAAGTCACATCTACGATTTTCCTCTGCCGCTTTCACCAGACGCGATACGCCATTATTTGTCGAAATTATGACTTTCACAGTACTCCTGCTAGGGGTTGCTCCAGTTTACCAATGTATTTCGCCTGATGACGAACCATTTGGCTACCTTAAGAGAGTCATAGTTACTCCTGTCAGTTGCTCCCCGTTTTACCACAGTCACATTTTCAATATTATTCTGGCCAGTTCACCTGAAGCGATACGCCATTATCGGTCAACCTAAAGAATTTCACAGTACTCCTGCCGGGAGCTCTCGAGGTTGCCGATGTATTTCGCCTGTTGACGAGGCATTTGGTTACCTTAAGAGAGTCATAGTTACCCCTTGCTGTTGCTCCCCATTTTACAACAGGCACATCTACAAGCTTACTCTGGCCAATTCTCCTGAAGCGATACGCTAATATCTATTGACATAAAGACTTTCACAGTACTCCTGCCGGGAGCTTTTCGACTTTGCCGATGTATTTCGCCTGTTGACGAGGCGTTTGGCTACCTTAAGAGAGTCATAGTTACTCCTGCCAGTGTCTCTCCGTTAAACCACAGTCACATCTACGATTTTCCTCTGCCCCTTTCACCAGACGCGATACGCCATTATTTGTCGAAATTATGACTTTCACAGTACTCCTGCTAGGGGCTCCTCCAGTTTACCAATGTATTTCGCCTGTTGACGAACCATTTGGCTACCTTAAGAGAGTCATAGTTACTCCTGTCAGTTGCTCCCCGTTTTACCACAGTCACATTTTCAATCTTATTCTGGCCAGTTCACCTGAAGCGATACGCCATTATCGGTCAACCTAAAGAATTTCACAGTACTCCTGCCGGGAGCTCTCGAGTTTGCCGATGTATTTCGCCTGTTGACGAGGCATTTGGTTACCTTAAGAGAGTCATAGTTACCCCTTGCTGTTGCTCCCCATTTTACAACAGGCACATCTACAAGCTTACTCTGGCCAATTCTCCTGAAGCGATACGCTAATATCTATTGACATAAAGACTTTCACAGTACTCCTGCCGGGAGCTTTTCGACTTTGCCGATGTATTTCGCCTGTTGACGAGCCGTTTGGCTACCTTAAGAGAGTCATAGTTACTCCTGCCAGTGTCTCTCCGTTAAACCACAGTCACATCTACCATTTTCCTCTGCCCCATTCACCAGACGCGATACGCCATTATTTGTCGACATCATGACTTTCAAAGTACTCCTGCTAGGGGCTCCTCCAGTTTACCAATGTATTTCGCCTGTTGACGAGGCATTTGGCTACCTTAAGAGACTCATAGTTACTCCTGTCAGTTGCTCCCCGTTTTACCACAGTCACATTTTCAATCTTATTCTGTCCAGTTCACCTGAAGCGATACGCCATTATCAGTCAACCTAAAGAATATCACAGTACTCCTGCCGGGAGCTCTCGAGTTTGCCGATGTATTTCGCCTGTTGACGAGGCATTTGGATACCTTAAGAGAGTCATAGTTACCCCTTGCTGTTGCTCCCCATTTTACAACAGGCACATCTACAAGCTTACTCTGGCCAATTCCTCTGAAGCGATAGGCTAATATCTGTTGACATAAAGACTTTCACAGTACTCCTGCCGTGATCTTTTCGACTTTGCCGATGTATTTCGCCTATTGACGAGGCGTTTGGCTACCTTAAGAGAGTCATAGTTACTCCTGCCCGTGTCTCTCCGTTAAACCACAGTCACATCTACCATTTTCCTCTGCCCCTTTCACCAGACGCGATACGCCATTATTTGTCGAAATTATGACTTTCTCAGTACTCCTGCTAGGGGCTCCTCCAGTTTACCAATGTATTTCGCCTGTTGACGAACCATTTGGCTACCTTAAGAGAGTCATAGTTACTCCTGTCAGTTGCTCCCCGTTTTACCACAGTCACATTTTCAATCTTATTCTGGCCAGTTCACCTGAAGCGATACGCCATTATCAGTCAACCTAAAGAATTTCACTGTACTCCTGCCGGGAGCTCTCGAGTTTGCCGATGTATTTCGCCTGTTGACGAGGCATTTGGTTACCTTAAGAGAGTCATAGTTACCCCTTGCTGTTGCTCCCCATTTTACAACAGGCACATCTACAAGCTTACTCTGGCCAATTCTCCTGAAGCGATACGCTAATATCTATTGACATAAAGACTTTCACAGTACTCCTGCCAGGAGCTTTTCGACTTTGCCGATGTATTTCGCCTGTTGACGAGGCGTTTGGCTACCTTAAGAGAGTCATAGTTACTCCTGCCAGTGTCTCTCCGTTAAACCACAGTCACATCTACCATTTTCCTCTGCCCCATTCACCAGACGCGATACGCCATTATTTGTCGACATCATGACTTTCAAAGTACTATTGCTAGGGGCTCCTCCAGTTTACCAATGTATTTCGCCTGTTGACGAGGCATTTGGCTACCTTAAGAGACTCATAGTTACTCCTGTCAGTTGCTCCCCGTTTTACCACAGTCACATTTTCAATCTTATTCTGGCCAGTTCACCTGAAGCGATACGCCATTATCAGTCAACCTAAAGAATATCACAGTACTCCTGCCGGGAGCTCTCGAGTTTGCCGATGTATTTCGCCTGTTGACGAGGCATTTGGATACCTTAAGAGAGTCATAGTTACCCCTTGCTGTTGCTCCCCATTTTACAACAGGCACATCTACAAGCTTACTCTGGCCAATTCCTCTGAAGCGATAGGCTAATATCTGTTGACATAAAGACTTTCACAGTACTCCTGCCGTGATCTTTTCGACTTTGCCGATGTATTTCGCCTATTGACGAGGCGTTTGGCTACCTTAAGAGAGTCATAGTTACTCCTGCCCGTGTCTCTCCGTTAAACCACAGTCACATCTACCATTTTGCTCTGCCCCTTTCACCAGACGCGATACGCCATTATTTGTCGACATCATGACTTTCAAAGTACTCCTGCTAGGGGCTCCTCCAGTTTACCAGTGTATTTCGCCTGTTGACGAGGCATTTGGCTACCTTAAGAGAGTCATACTTACTCCTGTCAGTTGCTCCCCGTTTTACCACAGTCACATTTTCAATCTTATTCTGGCCAGTTCACCTGAAGCGATACGCCATTATCGGTCAACCTAAAGAATTTCACAGTACTCCTGCCGGGAGCTCTCGAGTTTGCCGATGTATTTCGCCTGTTGACGAGGCATTTGGTTACCTTAAGAGAGTCATAGTTACCCCTTGCTGTTGCTCCCCATTTTACAACAGGCACATCTACAAGCTTACTCTGGCCAATTCCTCTGAAGCGATAGGCTAATATCTGTTGACATAAAGACTTTCACAGTACTCCTGCCGTGATCTTTTCGACTTTGCCGATGTATTTCGCCTATTGACGAGGCGTTTGGCTACCTTAAGAGAGTCTTAGTTACTCCTGCCCGCGTCTCTCCGTTAAACCACAGTCACATCTACCATTTTCCTCCGCCCCTTTCACCAGACGCGATACGCCATTATTTGTAGACATCATGACTTTCAAAGTACTTCTGCTAGGGGCTCCTCCAGTTTACCAATGTATTTCGCCTGTTGACGAGGCATTTGGCTACCTTAAGAGAGTCATACTTACTCCTGTCAGTTGCTCCCCGTTTTACCACAGTCACATTTTCAATCTTATTCTGGCCAGTTCACCCGAAGCGATACGCCACTTGACGAGGCATTTGGCTACCTTAAGAGAGTCATAGTTACTCCTGTCAGTTGCTCCCCGTTAAACCACAGTCACATCTACGATTTTCCTCTGCCGCTTTCACCAGACGCGATACGCCATTATTTGTCGAATTTATGACTTTCACAGTACTCCTGCTAGGGGTTCCTCCAGTTTACCAATGTATTTCGCCTGTTGACGAACCATTTGGCTACCTTAAGAGAGTCATAGTTACTCCTGTCAGTTGCTCCCCGTTTTACCACAGTCACATTTTCAATCTTATTCTGGCCAGTTCACCTGAAGCGATACGCCATTATCGGTCAACCTAAAGAATTTCACAGTACTCCTGCCGGGAGCTCTCGAGTTTGCCGATGTATTTCGCCTGTTGACGAGGCATTTGGTTACCTTAAGAGAGTCATAGTTACCCCTTGCTGTTGCTCCCCATTTTACAACAGGCACATCTACAAGCTTACTCTGGCCAATTCTCCTGAAGCGATACGCTAATATCTATTGACATAAAGACTTTCACAGTACTCCTGCCGGGAGCTTTTCGACTTTGCCGATGTATTTCGCCTATTGACGAGGCGTTTGGCTACCTTAAGAGAGTCATAGTTACTCCTGCCAGTGTCTCTCCGTTAAACCACAGTCACATCTACCATTTTCCTCTGCCCCTTTACCAGACGCGATACGCCATTATTTGTCGACATCATGACTTTCAAAGTACTCCTGCTAGGGGCTCCTCCAGTTTACCAATGTATTTCGCCTGTTGACGTGGCATTTGGCTACCTTAAGAGAGTCATAGTTACTCCTGTCAGTTGCTCCCCGTTTTACCACAGTCACATTTTCAATCTTATTCTGGCCAGTTCACCTGAAGCGATACGCCATTATCGGTCAACCTAAAGAATTTCACAGTACTCCTGCCGATAGCTCTCGAGTTTGCCGATGTATTTCGCCTGTTGACGAGGCATTTGGTTACCTTAAGAGAGTCATAGTTACCCCTTGCTGTTGCTCCCCATTTTACAACAGGCACATCTACAAGCTTACTCTGGCCAATTCTCCTGAAGCGATACGCTAATATCTATGGACATAAAGACTTTCACAGTACTCCTGCCGGGAGCTTTTCGACTTTGCCGATGTATTTCGCCTATTGACGAGGCGTTTGGCTACCTTAAGAGAGTCATAGTTACTCCTGCCAGTGTCTCTCCGTTAAACCACAGTCACATCTACCATTTTCCTCTGCCCCTTTCACCAGACGCGATACGCCATTATTTGTCGACATCATGACTTTCAAAGTACTCCTGCTAGGGGCTCCTCCAGTTTACCAATGTATTTCGCCTGTTGACCAGGCATTTGGCTACCTTAAGAGAGTCATACTTACTCTTGTCAGTTGCTCCCCGTTTTACCACAGTCACATTTTCAATCTTATTCTGGCCAGTTCACCCGAAGCGATACGCCATTATCAGTCAACCTAAAGAATTTCACAGTACTCCTGCCGGGAGCTTCTCGAGTTTGCCGATGTATTTCGCCTGTTGACGAGGCATTTGGATACCTTAAGAGAGTCATAGTTACACCTTGCTGTTGCTCACCATTTTACAACAGGCACATCTACAAGCTTACTCTATCCAATTCTGCTGAAGCGATACGCTAATATCTGTTGACATAAAGACTTTCACAGTTCTCCTGCCGGGGGCTTCTCGACTTTGCCGACGTATTTCGCATATTGACGAGGCACCTGGCTACCTTAAGACAGTTATAGTTACTCCTGCCAGTGTCTCTCCGTTAAACCACATTCACATTTACAATTTTCCTCTGCCCCTTTCACCAGACACGATACGATATTATTCTTCGACATTATGACTTTCACAGTACTCCTGCTAGGGGCTCCTCCAGTTTACCAATGTATTTCGCCTGTTGACGAGGCATTTGGCTACCTTAAGAGAGTCATACTTACTCCTGTCAGTTGCTCCCCGTTTTACCACAGTCACATTTTCAATCTTATTCTGGCCAGTTCACCTGAAGCGATACGCCATTATCGGTCAACCTAAAGAATTTCACAGTACTCCTGCCGGGATCTCTCGAGTTTGCCGATGTATTTCGCCTGTTGACGAGGCATTTGGTTACCTTAAGGGAGTCATAGTTACCCCTTGCTGTTGCTCCCCATTTTACAACAGGCACATCTACAAGCTTACTCTGGCCAATTCTCCTGAAGCGATACGCTAATATCTATTGACATAAAGACTTTCACAGTTCTCCTGCCGGGAGCTTCTCGACTTTGCCGACGTATTTCGCATATTGACGAGGCACCTGGCTACCTTAAGAGAGTTATAGTTACTCCTGCCAGTGTCTCTCCGTTAAACCACATTCACATTTACAATTTTCCTCTGCCCCTTTCACCAGACACGATACGATATTATTCTTCGACATTATGACTTTCACAGTACTCCTGCTAGGGGCTCCTCCAGTTTACCAATGTATTTCGCCTGTTGACGAGGCATTTGGCTACCTTAAGAGAGTCATACTTACTCCTGTCAGTTGCTCCCCGTTTTACCACAGTCACATTTTCAATCTTATTCTGGCCAGTTCACCTGAAGCGATACGCCATTATCGGTCAACCTAAAGAATTTCACAGTACTCCTGCCGGGATCTCTCGAGTTTGCCGATGTATTTCGCCTGTTGACGAGGCATTTGGTTACCTTAAGGGAGTCATAGTTACCCCTTGCTGTTGCTCCCCATTTTACAACAGGCACATCTACAAGCTTACTCTGGCCAATTCCTCTGAAGCGATAGGATAATATCTGTTGACATAAAGACTTTCACAGTACTCCTGCCGTGATCTTTTCGACTTTGCCGATGTATTTCGCCTATTGACGAGGCGTTTGGCTACCTTAAGAGACTCATAGTTACTCCTGCCCGTGTCTCTCCGTTAAACCACAGTCACATCTACCATTTTCCTCCGCCCCTTTCACCAGACGCGATACGCCATTATTTGTAGACATCATGACTTTCAAAGTACTTCTGCTAGGGGCTCCTCCAGTTTACCAATGTATTTCGCCTGTTGACGAGGCATTTGGCTACCTTAAGAGAGTCATACTTACTCCTGTCAGTTGCTCCCCGTTTTACCACAGTCACATTTTCAATCTTATTCTGGCCAGTTCACCCGAAGCGATACGCCACTTGACGAGGCATTTGGCTACCTTAAGAGAGTCATAGTTACTCCTGTCAGTTGCTCCCCGTTAAACCACAGTCACATCTACGATTTTCCTCTGCCGCTTTCACCAGACGCGATACGCCATTATTTGTCGAAATTATGACTTTCACAGTACTCCTGCTAGGGGTTCCTCCAGTTTACCAATGTATTTCGCCTGTTGACGAACCATTTGGCTACCTTAAGAGAGTCATAGTTACTCCTGTCAGTTGCTCCCCGTTTTACCACAGTCACATTTTCAATCTTATTCTGGCCAGTTCACCTGAAGCGATACGCCATTATCGGTCAACCTAAAGAATTTCACAGTACTCCTGCCGGGAGCTCTCGAGTTTGCCGATGTATTTCGCCTGTTGACGAGGCATTTGGTTACCTTAAGAGAGTCATAGTTACCCCTTGCTGTTGCTCCCCATTTTACAACAGGCACATCTACAAGCTTACTCTGGCCAATTCTCCTGAAGCGATACGCTAATATCTATTGACATAAAGACTTTCACAGTACTCCTGCCGGGAGCTTTTCGACTTTGCCTATGTATTTCGCCTATTGACGAGGCGTTTGGCTACCTTAAGAGAGTCATAGTAACTCCTGCCAGTGTCTCTCCGTTAAACCACAGTCACATCTACCATTTTCCTCTGCCCCTTTACCAGACGCGATACGCCATTATTTGTCGACATCATGACTTTCAAAGTACTCCTGCTAGGGGCTCCTCCAGTTTACCAATGTATTTCGCCTGTTGACGAAGCATTTGGCTACCTTAAGAGAGTCATAGTTACTCCTGTCAGTTGCTCCCCGTTTTACCACAGTCACATTTTCAATCTTATTCTGGCCAGTTCACCTGAAGCGATACGCCATTATCGGTCAACCTAAAGAATTTCACAGTACTCCTGCCGGGAGCTCTCGAGTTTGCCGATGTATTTCGCCTGTTGACGAGGCATTTGGTTACCTTAAGAGAGTCATAGTTACCCCTTGCTGTTGCTCCCCATTTTACAACAGGCACATCTACAAGCTTACTCTGGCCAATTCTCCTGAAGCGATACGCTAATATCTATTGACATAAAGACTTTCACAGTACTCCTGCCGGGAGCTTTTCGACTTTGCCTATGTATTTCGCCTATTGACGAGGCGTTTGGCTACCTTAAGAGAGTCATAGTTACTCCTGCCAGTGTCTCTCCGTTAAACCACAGTCACATCTACCATTTTCCTCTGCCCCTTTACCAGACGCGATACGCCATTATTTGTCGACATCATGACTTTCAAAGTACTCCTGCTAGGGGCTCCTCCAGTTTACCAATGTATTTCGCCTGTTGACGAAGCATTTGGCTATTCAACAGCCGTCTTTATTCAATTGCTTGAATAACACAAAAATATATACATATACATATATAATGCGTGGCAGGTGTTTGACGCCATGTCCGCCACCGAGGTGGGGACTTACAGGGCGGTACCACAGGATAAAAGTATAAAACTAACATACACATATACATATATATTAGTGCGGAAGAACAACAAAAACACAAATTAAAGACATAAAGAAGGAAGAACAAAGACGGTTTATTCCTCCTGTGGATAGGCCCCAGGAGTCAAGGCGAAGAAAATAACCAGCATCCTATCCGACGCCGGCTCGCTCCATCGGACTGTGCGCCGTCATATATTCGAAAATGCGATAGCTCGTGCAGCAGCTTTGCAGTACTCTGGTGCTAAGCACCGCCAGTTCTCGGGGTCTAAATCCAAGTGCGGAGAGATCTCCGGCCGACGCTGGAGACCATACACCCCTCCAATTCAATGTCGCGGTGGACACTGTAACCTCCTCAACGTCACGGTGCAGGTTGGAGATGGCACGCCTGATGGACGGCGTGTTGTAGTAGGCCGCTTTCTCGGAGTGACACCAGTCGAGCCGGAGATGGTCTCCGACTACCTGGGCGTCGATGACGCGGGCGATGCCGTCTTTAACCGCCACCACGTCAGGCTTGCGGATTCCCTCAGGTGTGCGGAGGTGGGGCTCCACAGAGACGTTGAAGCCCCTCTGCGCGAGTCCACGGGCGACATAGCGCACGATCGCGTCATGCCGCTTAACCCGGGACCCGTGCGTCCTGAAGCAAGCCTGTAACACGTGGTTGGCGGTCTCTACGGCCTGGCAGCCCGCGCGGCATCTGGTGTCCGCCTCCCGCCCGCGACTGCGCCGTGCCTTCGTGGGGAAGGCGTTGATGCGGGCGCGGAGAGCGTCGATGAAGTTACGCCCAGATAGCAGGCGACTGGTGTCAGCGACCCACTGGTGTTGCCCCTTGACGGCGGCGGAAGATGACAGCGCCGCACCGTCAAAGGCAACGTGCAGGCGCGCGGCCCACATCTCTCCAACCTGCGTCGACGATTTGAGGAGGTGGCCCTCCCACATAAGATGCCGCTCCAGCGTCTCAATCTCACGCTGCACCTCGTCCCGGCCTGCACCGTCGGCGGCTGGCCCAATCCTCTTCAGCGCCAGGAGACGGGACCGGCGAAGTGTTGGCCCCATCCATCGGCATGATGGGATGCCGAGGCCTCCCTGGGCTACAGGAGCGTGGAAGTAGCCCAGGGGAGTGTCCGCCGGAAGGCGGAACCATCTCCTGACGGCGGCACGGATGGTCACATCTGCCGCTTTCAACGCACCCACCCGGGTGCGGCTGAGGGCCAGCCCATGGTACAGGCCAGGCAGAAGTACGGTGGTGAGGGCGTGGAGGCGCTGTTGCGGCTTGAGCGGAGCTCGGGAGATGACGTCCAGCTGCTCCACCAGGTGGCGTCGTGGGTTGAAAACGCAGCGACCAGCGGTGGAGAATTGCAGTCCCAGGTACCGGAAGGTTTCACCCACACGTAGGGCGGGCACGGTGGCGTTGCCCGCTTTGAAGGTAACGTCGGCGTCGACCTTCACCTTCTTGTCGCGCCCAGACGCGACTAAGGCGAGGGTGAAACACTTCCGGGCGTTGATCTGCAGCCCCAGATGGGCGAGGGCTGCGACGGCTGCGTCGATGAGGGACTGCAATCCCCTCGCGGTCGATGCAAAAAGCAGGACGTCATCTGCGAAGGCCGCAGCGTTAACTCTGCGACCAAGGATCCGAGCTCCGATGTGGGAGGGAAGTTGACTCAAAACATAGTCCACCGCAAAATTGAAAAGGAGGGGGGAGAGGGGGTCACCCTGACGCACACCCCTAGCCGGCTGCAGGGGCACGCCCACGTCGGCGCCGCCCGCTATCACCGTCGTGCTACCCTCGTAACACCTTTCGACGTACTCAATAAAGCAATCCGGCAGGCCATGAGCCCTCAGCACGGGGCGGAGGGCGGCATGGTCCACCGAATCGAACGCTTTAGAGACGTCGATCGATGCCACAAAAACAGAGCGACAGGAGCGGACTGCGTCGGTGAGAGCAGTGTCCTTAAGAGAGTCATACTTACTCTTGTCAGTTGCTCCCCGTTTTACCACAGTCACATTTTCAATCTTATTCTGGCCAGTTCACCCGAAGCGATACGCCATTATCAGTCAACCTAAAGAATTTCACAGTACTCCTGCCGGGAGCTTCTCGAGTTTGCCGATGTATTTCGCCTGTTGACGAGGCATTTGGATACCTTAAGAGAGTCATAGTTACACCTTGCTGTTGCTCACCATTTTACAACAGGCACATCTACAAGCTTACTCTATCCAATTCTGCTGAAGCGATACGATAATATCTGTTGACATAAAGACTTTCACAGTTCTCCTGCCGGGGGCTTCTCGACTTTGCCGACGTATTTCGCATATTGACGAGGCACCTGGCTACCTTAAGAGAGTTATAGTTACTCCTGCCAGTGTCTCTCCGTTAAACCACATTCACATTTACAATTTTCCTCTCCCCCTTTCACCAGACACGATACGATATTATTCTTCGACATTATGACTTTCACAGTACTCCTGCTAGGGGCTCCTCCAGTTTACCAATGTATTTCGCCTGTTGACGAGGCATTTGGCTACCTTAAGAGAGTCATACTTACTCCTGTCAGTTGCTCCCCGTTTTACCACAGTCACATTTTCAATCTTATTCTGGCCAGTTCACCTGAAGCGATACGCCATTATCGGTCAACCTAAAGAATTTCACAGTACTCCTGCCGGGATCTCTCGAGTTTGCCGATGTATTTCGCCTGTTGACGAGGCATTTGGTTACCTTAAGGGAGTCATAGTTTTTCCCTTGCTGTTGCTCCCCATTTTACAACAGGCACATCTACAAGCTTACTCTGGCCAATTCTCCTGAAGCGATACGCTAATATCTATTGACATAAAGACTTTCACAGTACTCCTGCCGGGAGCTTTTCGACTTTGCCGATGTATTTCGCCTATTGACGAGGCGTTTAGCTACCTTAAGAGAGTCATAGTTACTCCTGCCAGTGTCTCTCCGTTAAACCACAGTCACATCTACCATTTTCCTCTGCCCCTTTCACCAGACGCGATACGCCATTATTTGTCGACATCATGACTTTCAAAGTACTCCTGCTAGGGGCTCCTCCAGTTTACCAATGTATTTCGCCTGTTGACGAAGCATTTGGCTACCTTAAGAGAGTCATACTTACTCTTGTCAGTTGCTCCCCGTTTTACCACAGTCACATTTTCAATCTTATTCTGGCCAGTTCACCCGAAGCGATACGCCATTATCAGTCAACCTAAAGAATTTCACAGTACTCCTGCCGGGAGCTTCTCGAGTTTGTCGATGTATTTCGCCTGTTGACGAGGCATTTGGATACCTTAAGAGAGTCATAGTTACACCTTGCTGTTGCTCACCATTTTACAACAGGCACATCTACAAGCTTACTCTATCCAATTCTGCTGAAGCGGTACGCTAATATCTGTTGACATAAAGACTTTCACAGTTCTCCTGCCGGGAGCTTCTCGACTTTGCCGACGTATTTCGCATATTGACGAGGCACCTGGCTACCTTAAGAGAGTTATAGTTACTCCTGCCAGTGTCTCTCCGTTAAACCACATTCACATTTACAATTTTCCTCTGCCCCTTTCACCAGACACGATACGATATTATTCTTCGACATTATGACTTTCACAGTACTCCTGCTAGGGGCTCCTCCAGTTTACCAATGTATTTCGCCTGTTGACGAGGCATTTGGCTACCTTAAGAGAGTCATACTTACTCCTGTCAGTTGCTCCCCGTTTTACCACAGTCACATTTTCAATCTTATTCTGGCCAGTTCACCTGAAGCGATACGCCATTATCGGTCAACCTAAAGAATTTCACAGTACTCCTGCCGGGATCTCTCGAGTTTGCCGATGTATTTCGCCTGTTGACGAGGCATCTGGTTACCTTAAGGGAGTCATAGTTACCCCTTGCTGTTGCTCCCCATTTTACAACAGGCACATCTACAAGCTTACTCTGGCCAATTCCTCTGAAGCGATAGGCTAATATCTGTTGACATAAAGACTTTCACAGTACTCCTGCCGTGATCTTTTCGACTTTGCCGATGTATTTCGCCTATTGACGAGGCGTTTGGCTACCTTAAGAGAGTCATAGTTACTCCTGCCCGTGTCTCTCCGTTAAACCACAGTCACATCTACCATTTTCCTCCGCCCCTTTCACCAGACGCGATACGCCTATATTTGTAGACATCATGACTTTCAAAGTACTTCTGCTAGGGGCTCCTTCAGTTTACCAATGTATTTCGCCTGTTGACGAGGCATTTGGCTACCTTAAGAGAGTCATACTTAATCCTGTAAGTTGCTCCCCGTTTTACCACAGTCTCATTTTCAATCTTATTCTGGCCAGTTCACCCGAAGCGATACGCCACTTGACGAGGCATTTGGCTACCTTAAGAGAGTCATAGTTACTCCTGTCAGTTGCTCCCCGTTAAACCACAGTCACATCTACGATTTTCCTCTGCCGCTTTCACCAGACGCGATACGCCATTATTTGTCGAAATTATGACTTTCACAGTACTCCTGCTAGGGGTTCCTCCAGTTTACCAATGTATTTCGCCTGTTGACGAACCATTTGGCTACCTTAAGAGAGTCATAGTTACTCCTGTCAGTTGCTCCCCGTTTTACCACAGTCACATTTTCAATCTTATTCTGGCCAGTTCACCTGAAGCGATACGCCATTATCGGTCAACCTAAAGAATTTCACAGTACTCCTGCCGGGAGCTCTCGAGTTTGCCGATGTATTTCGCCTGTTGACGAGGCATTTGGTTACCTTAAGAGAGTCATAGTTACCCCTTGCTGTTGCTCCCCATTTTACAACAGGCACATCTACAAGCTTACTCTGGCCAATTCTCCTGAAGCGATACGCTAATATCTATTGACATAAAGACTTTCACAGTACTCCTGCCGGGAGCTTTTCGACTTTGCCGATGTATTTCGCCGATTGACGAGGCGTTTGGCTACCTTAAGAGAGTCATAGTTACTCCCGCCAGTGTCTCTCCGTTAAACCACAGTCACATCTACCATTTTCCTCTGCCCCTTTACCAGACGCGATACGCCATTATTTGTCGACATCATGACTTTCAAAGTACTCCTGCTAGGGGCTCCTCCAGTTTACCAATGTATTTCGCCTGTTGACGAAGCATTTGGCTACCTTAAGAGAGTCATAGTTACTCCTGTCAGTTGCTCCCCGTTTTACCACAGTCACATTTTCAATCTTATTCTGGCCAGTTCACCTGAAGCGATACGCCATTATCGGTCAACCTAAAGAATTTCACAGTACTCCTGCCGGGAGCTCTCGAGTTTGCCGATGTATTTCGCCTGTTGACGACGTATTTGGTTACCTTAAGAGAGTCATAGTTACCCCTTGCTGTTGCTCCCCATTTTACAACAGGCACATCTACAAGCTTACTCTGGCCAATTCCTCTGAAGCGATAGGCTAATATCTGTTGACATAAAGACTTTCACAGTACTCCTGCCGTGATCTTTTCGACTTTGCCGATGTATTTCGCCTATTGACGAGGCGTTTGGCTACCTTAAGAGAGTCATAGTTACTCCTGCCCGTGTCTCTCCGTTGAACCACAGTCACATCTACCATTTTCCTCTGCCCCTTTCACCAGACGCGATACGCCATTATTTGTAGACATCATGACTTTCAAAGTACTTCTGCTAGGGGCTCCTCCAGTTTACCAATGTATTTCGCCTGTTGACGAGGCATTTGGCTACCTTAAGAGAGTCATACTTACTCCTGTCAGTTGCTCCCCGTTTTACCACAGTCACATTTTCAATCTTATTCTGGCCAGTTCACCTGAAGCGATACGCCATTATCGGTCAACCTAAAGAATTTCACAGTACTCCTGCCGGGAGCTCTCGAGTTTGCCGATGTATTTCGCCTGTTGACGAGGCATTTGGTTACCTTAAGAGAGTCATAGTTACCCATTGCTGTTTCTCCCCATTTTACAACAGGCACATCTACAAGCTTACTCTGGCCAATTCTCCTGAAGCGATACGCTAATATCTATTGACATAAAGACTTTCACAGTACTCCTGCCGGGAGCTTTTCGACTTTGCCGATGTATTTCGCCTATTGACGAGGCGTTTGGCTACCTTAAGAGAGTCATAGTTACTCCTGCCAGTGTCTCTCCGTTAAACCACAGTCACATCTACCATTTTCCTCTGCCCCTTTCACCAGACGCGATACGCCATTATTTGTCGACATCATGACTTTCAAAGTACTCCTGCTAGGGGCTCCTCCAGTTTACCAATGTATTGCGCCTGTTGACCAGGCATTTGGCTACCTTAAGAGAGTCATACTTACTCTTGTCAGTTGCTCCCCGTTTTACCACAGTCACATTTTCAATCTTATTCTGGCCAGTTCACCCGAAGCGATACGCCATTATCAGTCAACCTAAAGAATATCACAGTACTCCTGCCGGGAGCTCTCGAGTTTGCCGATGTATTTCGCCTGTTGACGAGGCATTTGGTTACCTTAAGAGAGTCATAGTTACCCCTTGCTGTTGCTCCCCATTTTACAACAGGCACATCTACAAGCTTACTCTGGCCAATTCTCCTGAAGCGATACGCTAATATCTATTGACATAAAGACTTTCACAGTACTCCTGCCGGGAGCTTTTCGACTTTGCCGATGTATTTCGCCTATTGACGAGGCGTTTGGCTACCTTAAGAGAGTCATAGTTACTCCTGCCAGTGTCTCTCCGTTAAACCACAGTCACATCTACCATTTTCCTCTGCCCCTTTCACCAGACGCGATACGCCATTATTTGTCGACATCATGACTTTCAAAGTACTCCTGCTAGGGGCTCCTCCAGTTTACCAATGTATTTCGCCTGTTGACCAGGCATTTGGCTACCTTAAGAGAGTCATACTTACTCTTGTCAGTTGCTCCCCGTTTTACCACAGTCACATTTTCAATCTTATTCTGGCCAGTTCACCTGAAGCGATACGCCATTATCAGTCAACCTAAAGAATATCACAGTACTCCTGCCGGGAGCTCTCGAGTTTGCCGATGTATTTCGCCTGTTGACGAGGCATTTGGATACCTTAAGAGAGTCATAGTTACCCCTTGCTGTTGCTCCCCATTTTACAACAGGCACATCTACAAGCTTACTCTGGCCAATTCCTCTGAAGCGATAGGCTAATATCTGCTGACATAAAGACTTTCACAGTACTCCTGCCGTGATCTTTTCGACTTTGCCGATTTATTTCGCCTATTGACGAGGCGTTTGGCTACCTTAAGAGAGTCATAGTTGCTCCTGCCCGTGTCTCTCCGTTAAACCACAGTCACATCTACCATTTTCCTCTGCCCCTTTCACCAGACGCGATACGCCATTATTTGTAGACATCATGACTTTCAAAGTACTTCTGCTAGGGGCTCCTCCAGTTTACCAATGTATTTCGCCTGTTGACGAGGCATTTGGCTACCTTAAGAGAGTCATACTTACTCCTGTCAGTTGCTCCCCGTTTTACCACAGTCACATTTTCAATCTTATTCTGGCCAGTTCACCCGAAGCGATACGCCACTTGACGAGGCATTTGGCTACCTTAAGAGAGTCATAGTTACTCCTGTCAGTTGCTCCCCGTTAAACCACAGTCACATCTACGATTTTCCTCTGCCGCTTTCACCAGACGCGATACGCCATTATTTGTCGAAATTATGACTTTCACAGTACTCCTGCTAGGGGTTGCTCCAGTTTACCAATGTATTTCGCCTGTTGACGAACCATTTGGCTACCTTAAGAGAGTCATAGTTACTCCTGTCAGTTGCTCCCCGTTTTACCACAGTCACATTTTCAATCTTATTCTGGCCAGTTCACCTGAAGCGATACGCCATTATCGGTCAACCTAAAGAATTTCACAGTACTCCTGCCGGGAGCTCTCGAGTTTTCCGATGTATTTCGCCTGTTGACGAGGCATTTGGTTACCTTAAGAGGGTCATAGTTACCCCTTGCTGTTGCTCCCCAGTTTACAACAGGCACATCTACAAGCTTACTCTGGCCAATTCTCCTGAAGCGATACGCTAATATCTATTGACATAAAGACTTTCACAGTACTCCTGCCGGGAGCGTTTCGACTTTGCCGATGTATTTCGCCTATTGACGAGGCGTTTGGCTACCTTAAGAGAGTCATAGTTACTCCTGCCAGTGTCTCTCCGTTAAACCACAGTCACATCTACCATTTTCCTCTGCCCCTTTCACCAGACGCGATACGCCATTATTTGTCGACATCATGACTTTCAAAGTACTCCTGCTAGGGGCTCCTCCAGTTTACCAATGTATTTCGCCTGTTGACCAGGCATTTGGCTACCTTAAGAGAGTCATGCTTACTCTTGTCAGTTGCTCCCCGTTTTACCACAGTCACATTTTCAATCTTATTCTGGCCAGTTCACCCGAAGCGATACGCCATTATCAGTCAACCTAAAGAATTTCACAGTACTCCTGCCGGGAGCTTCTCGAGTTTGCCGATGTATTTCGCCTGTTGACGAGGCATTTGGATACCTTAAGAGAGTCATAGTTACACCTTGCTGTTGCTCACCATTTTACAACAGGCACATCTACAAGCTTACTCTATCCAATTCTGCTGAAGCGATACGCTAATATCTGTTGACATAAAGACTTTCACAGTTCTCCTGCCGGGGGCTTCTCGACTTTGCCGACGTATTTCGCATATTGACGAGGCACCTGGCTACCTTAAGAGAGTTATAGTTACTCCTGCCAGTGTCTCTCCGTTAAACCACATTCACATTTACAATTTTCCTCTGCCCCTTTCACCAGACACGATACGATATTATTCTTCGACATTATGACTTTCACAGTACTCCTGCTAGGGGCTCCTCCAGTTTACCAATGTATTTCGCCTGTTGACGAGGCATTTGGCTACCTTAAGAGAGTCATACTTACTCCTGTCAGTTGCTCCCCGTTTTACCACAGTCACATTTTCAATCTTATTCTGGCCAGTTCACCTGAAGCGATACGCCATTATCGGTCAACCTAAAGAATTTCACAGTACTCCTGCCGGGAGCTTCTCGAGTTTGCCGATGTATTTCGCCTGTTGACGAGGCATTTGGATACCTTAAGAGAGTCATAGTTACACCTTGCTGTTGCTCACCATTTTACAACAGGCACATCTACAAGCTTCCTCTATCCAATTCTGCTGAAGCGATACTCTAATATCTGTTGACATAAAGACTTTCACAGTTCTCCTGCCGGGAGCTTCTCGACTTTGCCGACGTATTTCGCATATTGACGAGGCACCTGGCTACCTTAAGAGAGTTATAGTTACTCCTGCCAGTGTCTCTCCGTTAAACCACATTCACATTTACAATTTTCCTCTGCCCCTTTCACCAGACACGATACGATATTATTCTTCGACATTATGACTTTCACAGTACTCCTGCTAGGGGTTCCTCCAGTTTACCAATGTATTTCGCCTGTTGACGAAGCATTTGGCTACCTTAAGAGAGTCATAGTTACTCCTGTCAGTTGCTCCCCGTTTTACCACAGTCACATTTTCAATCTTATTCTGGCCAGTTCACCTGAAGCGATACGCCATTATCGGTCAACCTAAAGAATTTCACAGTACTCCTGCCGGGAGCTCTCGAGTTTGCCGATGTATTTCGCCTGTTGACGAGGCATTTGGTTACCTTAAGAGAGTCATAGTTACCCCTTGCTGTTGCTCCCCATTTTACAACAGGCACATCTACAAGCTTACTCTGGCCAATTCTCCTGAAGCGATACGCTAATATCTATTGACATAAAGACTTTCACAGTACTCCTGCCGGGAGCTTTTCGACTTTGCCGATGTATTTCGCCTATTGACGAGGCGTTTGGCTACCTTAAGAGAGTCATAGTTACTCCTGCCACTGTCTCTCCGTTAAACCACAGTCACATCTACCATTTTCCTCTGCCCCTTTCACCAGACGCGATACGCCATTATTTGTCGACATCATGACTTTCAAAGTACTCCTGCTAGGGGCTCCTCCAGTTTACCAATGTATTTCGCCTGTTGACCAGGCATTTGGCTACCTTAAGAGAGTCATACTTACTCTTGTCAGTTGCTCCCCGTTTTACCACAGTCACATTTTCAATCTTATTCTGGCCAGTTCACCCGAAGCGATACGCCATTATCAGTCAACCTAAAGAATTTCACAGTACTCCTGCCGGGAGCTTCTCGAGTTTGCCGATGTATTTCGCCTGTTGACGAGGCATTTGGATACCTTAAGAGAGTCATAGTTACACCTTGCTGTTGCTCACCATTTTACAACAGGCACATCTACAAGCTTACTCTGGCCAATTCTCCTGAAGCGATACGCTAATATCTATTGACATAAAGACTTTCACAGTACTCCTGCCGGGAGCTTTTCGACTTTGCCGATGTATTTCGCCTATTGACGAGGCGTTTGGCTACCTTAAGAGAGTCATAGTTACTCCTGCCAGTGTCTCTCCGTTAAACCACAGTCACATCTACCATTTTCCTCTGCCCCTTTCACCAGACGCGATACGCCATTATTTGTCGACATCATGACTTTCAAAGTACTCCTGCTAGGGGCTCCTCCAGTTTACCAATGTATTTCGCCTGTTGACCAGGCATTAGGCTACCTTAAGAGAGTCATACTTACTCTTGTCAGTTGCTCCCCGTTTTACCACAGTCACATTTTCAATCTTATTCCGGCCAGTTCACCCGAAGCGATACGCCATTATCAGTCAACCTAAAGAAATTCACAGTACTCCTGCCGGGAGCTTCTCGAGTTTGCCGATGTATTTCGCCTGTTGACGAGGCATTTGGATACCTTAAGAGAGTCATAGTTACACCTTGCTGTTGCTCACCATTTTACAACAGGCACATCTACAAGCTTACTCTATCCAATTCTGCTGAAGCGATACGCTAATATCTGTTGACATAAAGACTTTCACAGTTCTCCTGCCGGGGGCTTCTCGACTTTGCCGACGTATTTCGCTTATTGACGAGGCACCTGGCTACCTTAAGAGAGTTATAGTTACTCCTGCCAGTGTCTCTCCGTTAAACCACATTCACATTTACAATTTTCCTCTGCCCCTTTCACCAGACACGATACGATATTATTCTTCGACATTATGACTTTCACAGTACTCCTGCTAGGGGTTCCTCCAGTTTACCAATGTATTTCGCCTGTTGACGAAGCATTTGGCTACCTTAAGAGAGTCATAGTTACTCCTGTCAGTTGCTCCCCGTTTTACCACAGTCACATTTTCAATCTTATTCTGGCCAGTTCACCTGAAGCGATACGCCATTATCGGTCAACCTAAAGAATTTCACAGTACTCCTGCCGGGAGCTCTCGAGTTTGCCGATGTATTTCGCCTGTTGACGAGGCATTTGGTTACCTTAAGAGAGTCATAGTTACCCCTTGCTGTTGCTCCCCATTTTACAACAGGCACATCTACAAGCTTACTCTGGCCAATTCTCCTGAAGCGATACGCTAATATCTATTGACATAAAGACTTTCACAGTACTCCTGCCGGGAGCTTTTCGACTTTGCCGATGTATTTCGCCTATTGACGAGGCGTTTGGCTACCTTAAGAGAGTCATAGTTACTCCTGCCAGTGTCTCTCCGTTAAACCACAGTCACATCTACCATTTTCCTCTGCCCCTTTCACCAGACGCGATACGCCATTATTTGTCGACATCATGACTTTCAAAGTACTCCTGCTAGGGGCTCCTCCAGTTTACCAATGTATTTCGCCTGTTGACCAGGCATTTGGCTACCTTAAGAGAGTCATACTTACTCTTGTCAGTTGCTCCCCGTTTTACCACAGTCACATTTTCGATCTTATTCTGGCCAGTTCACCCGAAGCGATACGCCATTATCAGTCAACCTAAAGAATTTCACAGTACTCCTGCCGGGAGCTTCTCGAGTTTGCCGATGTATTTCGCCTGTTGACGAGGCATTTGGATACCTTAAGAGAGTCATAGTTACACCTTGCTGTTGCTCACCATTTTACAACAGGCACATCTACAAGCTTCCTCTATCCAATTCTGCTGAAGCGATACGCTAATATCTGTTGACATAAAGACTTTCACAGTTCTCCTGGCGGGAGCTTCTCGACTTTGCCGACGTATTTCGCATATTGACGAGGCACCTGGCTACCTTAAGAGAGTTATAGTTACTCCTGCCAGTGTCTCTCCGTTAAACCACATTCAAATTTACAATTTTCCTCTGCCCCTTTCACCAGACACGATACGATATTATTCTTCGACATTATGACTTTCACAGTACTCCTGCTAGGGGTTCCTCCAGTTTACCAATGTATTTCGCCTGTTGACGAAGCATTTGGCTACCTTAAGAGAGTCATAGTTACTCCTGTCAGTTGCTCCCCGTTTTACCACAGTCACATTTTCAATCTTATTCTGGCCAGTTCACCTGAAGCGATACGCCATTATCGGTCAACCTAAAGAATTTCACAGTACTCCTGCCGGGAGCTCTCGAGTTTGCCGATGTATTTCGCCTGTTGACGAGGCATTTGGTTACCTTAAGAGAGTCATAGTTACCCCTTGCTGTTGCTCCCCATTTTACAACAGGCACATCTACAAGCTTACTCTGGCCAATTCTCCTGAAGCGATACGCTAATATCTATTGACATAAAGACTTTCACAGTACTCCTGCCGGGAGCTTTTCGACTTTGCCGATGTATTTCGCCTATTGACGAGGCGTTTGGCTACCTTAAGAGAGTCATAGTTACTCCTGCCAGTGTCTCTCCGTTAAACCACAGTCACATCTACCATTTTCCTCTGCCCCTTTCACCAGACGCGATACGCCATTATTTGTCGACATCATGACTTTCAAAGTACTCCTGCTAGGGGCTCCTCCAGTTTACCAATGTATTTCGCCTGTTGACCAGGCATTTGGCTACCTTAAGAGAGTCATACTTACTCTTGTCAGTTGCTCCCCGTTTTACCACAGTCACATTTTCAATCTTATTCTGGCCAGTTCACCCGAAGCGATACGCCATTATCAGTCAACCTAAAGAATTTCACAGTACTCCTGCCGGGAGCTTCTCGAGTTTGCCGATGTATTTCGCCTGTTGACGAGGCATTTGGATACCTTAAGAGAGTCATAGTTACACCTTGCTGTTGCTCACCATTTTACAACAGGCACATCTACAAGCTTACTCTATCCAATTCTGCTGAAGCGATACGCTAATATCTGTTGACATAAAGACTTTCACAGTTCTCCTGCCGGGGGCTTCTCGACTTTGCCGACGTATTTCGCATATTGACGAGGCACCTGGCTACCTTAAGAGAGTTATAGTTACTCCTGCCAGTGTCTCTCCGTTAAACCACATTTACATTTACAATTTTCCTCTGCCCCTTTCACCAGACACGATACGATATTATTCTTCGACATTATGACTTTCACAGTACTCCTGCTAGGGGCTCCTCCAGTTTACCAATGTATTTCGCCTGTTGACGAGGCATTTGGCTACCTTAAGAGAGTCATACTTACTCCTGTCAGTTGCTCCCCGTTTTACCACAGTCACATTTTCAATCTTATTCTGGCCAGTTCACCTGAAGCGATACGCCATTATCGGTCAACCTAAAGAATTTCACAGTACTCCTGCCGGGAGCTTCTCGAGTTTGCCGATTTATTTCGCCTGTTGACGAGGCATTTGGATACCTTAAGAGAGTCATAGTTACACCTTGCTGTTGCTCACCATTTTACAACAGGCACATCTACAAGCTTCCTCTATCCAATTCTGCTGAAGCGATACGCTAATATCTGTTGACATAAAGACTTTCACAGTTCTCCTGCCGGGAGCTTCTCGACTTTGCCGACGTATTTCGCATATTGACGAGGCACCTGGCTACCTTAAGAGAGTTATAGTTACTCCTGCCAGTGTCTCTCCGTTAAACCACATTCACATTTACAATTTTCCTCTGCCCCTTTCACCAGACACGATACGATATTATTCTTCGACATTATGACTTTCACAGTACTCCTGCTAGGGGTTCCTCCAGTTTACCAATGTATTTCGCCTGTTGACGAAGCATTTGGCTACCTTAAGAGAGTGATAGTTACTCCTGTCAGTTGCTCCCCGTTTTACCACAGTCACATTTTCAATCTTATTCTGGCCAGTTCACCTGAAGCGATACGCCATTATCGGTCAACCTAAAGAATTTCACAGTACTCCTGCCGGGAGCTCTCGAGTTTGCCGATGTATTTCGCCTGTTGACGAGGCATTTGGTTACCTTAAGAGAGTCATAGTTACCCCTTGCTGTTGCTCCCCATTTTACAACAGGCACATCTACAAGCTTACTCTGGCCAATTCTCCTGAAGCGATACGCTAATATCTATTGACATAAAGACTTTCACAGTACTCCTGCCGGGAGCTTTTCGACTTTGCCGATGTATTTCGCCTATTGACGAGGCGTTTGGCTACCTTAAGAGAATCATAGTTACTCCTGCCACTGTCTCTCCGTTAAACCACAGTCACATCTACCATTTTCCTCTGCCCCTTTCACCAGACGCGATACGCCATTATTTGTCGACATCATGACTTTCAAAGTACTCCTGCTAGGGGCTCCTCCAGTTTACCAATGTATTTCGCCTGTTGACCAGGCATTTGGCTACCTTAAGAGAGTCATACTTACTCTTGTCAGTTGCTCCCCGTTTTACCACAGTCACATTTTCAATCTTATTCTGGCCAGTTCACCCGAAGCGATACGCCATTATCAGTCAACCTAAAGAATTTCACAGTACTCCTGCCGGGAGCTTCTCGAGTTTGCCGATGTATTTCGCCTGTTGACGAGGCATTTGGATACCTTAAGAGAGTCATAGTTACACCTTGCTGTTGCTCACCATTTTACAACAGGCACATCTACAAGCTTACTCTATCCAATTCTGCTGAAGCGATACGCTAATATCTGTTGACATAAAGACTTTCACAGTTCTCCTGCCGGGGGCTTCTCGACTTTGCCGATGTATTTCGCATATTGACGAGGCACCTGGCTACCTTAAGAGAGTTATAGTTACTCCTGCCAGTGTCTCTCCGTTAAACCACATTCACATTTACAATTTTCCTCTGCCCCTTTCACCAGACACGATACGATATTATTCTTCGACATTATGACTTTCACAGTACTCCTGCTAGGGGCTCCTCCAGTTTACCAATGTATTTCGCCTGTTGACGAGGCATTTGGCTACCTTAAGAGAGTCATACTTACTCCTGTCAGTTGCTCCCCGTTTTACCACAGTCACATTTTCAATCTTATTCTGGCCAGTTCACCTGAAGCGATACGCCATTATCGGTCAACCTAAAGAATTTCACAGTACTCCTGCCGGGATCTCTCGAGTTTGCCGATGTATTTCGCCTGTTGACGAGGCATTTGGTTACCTTAAGGGAGTCATAGTTACCCCTTGCTGTTGCTCCCCATTTTACAACAGGCACATCTACAAGCTTACTCTGGCCAATTCTCCTGAAGCGATACGCTAATATCTATTGACATAAAGACTTTCACAGTACTCCTGCCGGGAGCTTTTCGACTTTGCCGATGTATTTCGCCTATTGACGAGGCGTTTAGCTACCTTAAGAGAGTCATAGTTACTCCTGCCAGTGTCTCTCCGTTAAACCACAGTCACATCTACCATTTTCCTCTGCCCCTTTCACCAGACGCGATACGCCATTAGTTGTCGACATCATGACTTTCAAAGTACTCCTGCTAGGGGCTCCTCCAGTTTACCAATGTATTTCGCCTGTTGACGAGGCATTTGGCTACCTTAAGAGAGTCATACTTACTCTTCTCAGTTGCTCCCCGTTTTACCACAGTCACATTTTCAATCTTATTCTGGCCAGTTCACCCGAAGCGATACGCCATTATCAGTCAACCTAAAGAATTTCACAGTACTCCTGCCGGGAGCTTCTCGAGTTTGTCGATGTATTTCGCCTGTTGACGAGGCATTTGGATACCTTAAGAGAGTCATAGTTACACCTTGCTGTTGCTCACCATTTTACAACAGGCACATCTACAAGCTTACTCTATCCAATTCTGCTGAAGCGATACGCTAATATCTGTTGACATAAAGACTTTCACAGTTCTCCTGCCGGGAGCTTCTCGACTTTGCCGACGTATTTCGCATATTGACGAGGCACCTGGCTACCTTAAGAGAGTTATAGTTACTCCTGCCAGTGTCTCTCCGTTAAACCACATTCACATTTACAATTTTCCTCTGCCCCTTTCACCAGACACGATACGATATTATTCTTCGACATTATGACTTTCACAGTACTCCTGCTAGGGGCTCCTCCAGTTTACCAATGTATTTCGCCTGTTGACGAGGCATTTGGCTACCTTAAGAGAGTCATACTTACTCCTGTCAGTTGCTCCCCGTTTTACCACAGTCACATTTTCAATCTTATTCTGGCCAGTTCACCTGAAGCGATACGCCATTATCGGTCAACCTAAAGAATTTCACAGTACTCCTGCCGGGAGCTTCTCGAGTTTGCCGATGTATTTCGCCTGTTGACGAGGCATTTGGATACCTTAAGAGAGTCATAGTTACACCTTGCTGTTGCTCACCATTTTACAACAGGCACATCTACAAGCTTCCTCTATCCAATTCTGCTGAAGCGATACGCTAATATCTGTTGACATAAAGACTTTCACAGTTCTCCTGCCGGGAGCTTCTCGACTTTGCCG
>NW_025726217.1:105000-107500 GCF_021461395.2 Schistocerca americana | reverse complement strand
GGCGTTGATCTGCAGCCCCAGGTGGGCGAGGGCTGCGGTAGCTGCGTCGATGAGGGACTGCAAGCCCCTCGGGGTCGCTGCAAACAGCAAGACGTCATCTGCAAAGGCCGCAGCGTTGACTCTGCGACCGAGGATCCGAGCTCCGATGTGGGAGGGCAGTTGGCCTAAAACGTAGTCCACCGCAAAGTTGAACAGGAGGGGGGAGAGGGGATCGCCCTGGCGAACGCCCCGTGCTGGCTGCACAGACACGCCCACGCCGGCGCCGTCCGCTATCACTGTCGTGCTGCCCTCGTAGCACCGCTCGACATACTCGACAAAGCAATCCGGCAGGCCATGCGCCTTCAGCACGGGGCGAAGGGCAGCATGATCTACCGAATCGAATGCCTTAGATACGTCGATCGATGCCACAAAGACAGAGCGGCAGGAGCGAACTGCGTCGGTGAGAGCAGTGTCCAAGATGAAGGTATTTTCCAACATCCCATCCCGAGGGATGAATGCCCGCTGACGTTCGTCCACAGCACAAGCGCGCATCAGGCGTGACGCGAGAACCTTGTGGAAGGTCCGCGCCAACACCGAGCAGACCGTAATGGGGCGAAAGTCAGCGGGGGATGTTGGTGCAGCCGTTTTCGGGAGAAGGGACGTCCGCGCGCGAAGCAGGCGTTCCGGAAGGGCGCGGGCCAGAAGGAAGAGATTCATCACTTTCACCAGGACTTCGTGCGGCAGACGCCGCAACTCCGCTGGGGTAAGGCCGTCCGGCCCGGCTGCTGATCCCCTGGGCGGCAACGCGGCGGCGACCTCCTCATGTGTGACCGGCCCCCATATGCACTCGAGAGCGACAGGCTCTGAGTGCGGGAGGAGGCGGTCACGAATGAAGCCCGCGGTGGAGATGGGCTTCTTGGTGAAGAGGTCCGCCCAGAAGTCCAGCAGACCAGGGATGGCAGGTGGCGGCTGGAGCAGGGTGCCATCCAAGAGGCCGCGCACGCAACGCGCACGCGACCGTCGGAAGGCATCCTGCGTTCTCGCGTACTCCCAGCGGCGCCGCTTGCGCTTCTGCGTCGGCGGCGCGGCAGGCGGCCGCTTCGATGGTTGGCGCGGCCGCTGTGTCCTGGTGATCGATCTCTCCCCTCTGGACCCGACCGACGCAAGGGCATCCGGGAGCATGCCCAGGATGACATCGGGCGGCGTGCCCCGCCCCAGACCGATGACACGATCCAGGGCAGAGAAACGCTGGGCGGAAGCGGGTAGCCCCGCCAGATGCTCCCAGATGGCGGCGTCAGTCGGCCCCTCCGGCGGCGGCCCGGTGGTGTCGGCCGCGAAGTCCTCGGCTGCGTCGACGGGCGGCGCAGCGGCCTCGCCCGCGTCAGGCAGCGGGCTCGCCGCTCCCCGGCGGGACGCCGGCTCTTCCCCCCGACCGATCTCAAGCGCCTCCATGAATTGGCGGACAAGCTGCTTGTGGGCAGCTTGCCGCCGTCGGCACTTGATTGCCTCAAGCGTTCGGTCGGGGAACATCCTGATGAGCTCTTGATTTACAAAGAAGAACCGGGCGTCCCTCTCGAGGAACAGTTCGGCCTCTGCCTTGGCGAGCGACAGGACTTCTTCCTCCGTCCACCTCGCGCGATGCCTCTCCGTGACGATCTCCGCGTTGGCGGCCGCAAGATGTTGGCGGCGGCGATGGACCCCGAGACCGTTCTTGGTTGTAAAGCTGCGGTGGCACTCACTACAGGTATACATAGCTGCAAAAGTTACAAGATTTTCGGCACGGCCGGTTGGCCGGCTAGGTGCTGGGGGAGTTGGGGTGGCACCTTCAGCGGAAGGGCCACCACTTATTCTCTGCTTACTGCCCCCAACTAAAAAAAAGGGATAGTGCGAGGGGGGGCTGGTAACCCCCCCAAGCCCCTGGTGCGGTCTTCCACTCTGCGAAATCAGCGGGCCCACGAGAAGGGGAGAAGACTGCAGGAGAGGAGAGGCTAAGAGGGCTAGGCCCATGTATTGCGCATCACTCTCCCTGTAACTATAACCCAAGGAAGGCACCTCGCAGCAGCAGCACGACTACATCAAGACCGCACTTCGAGAAGCCAAGTCCGGATGCAGCCACACCACCGCCACTTGGCCACCTTAAGAGAGTCATAGTTACTCCCGCCGTTTACCCGCGCTTGCTTGAATTTCTTCACGTTGACATTCAGAGCACTGGGCAGAAATCACATTGCGTCAACACCCGCTAGGGCCATCGCAATGCTTTGTTTTAATTAGACAGTCGGATTCCCCCAGTCCGTGCCAGTTCTGAGTTGATCGTTGAATGGCGGCCGAAGAGAATCCGCGCACCCGCGCGCCCCCGGAGGAGCACGCTAAGGCGGACGCGGCCTCGCAGCAAGGAAGATCCGTGGGAGGCCAAGGCACGGGACCGAGCTCGGATCCTGCACGCAGGTTGAAGCACCGGGGCGCGAACGCCGCGCAGGCGCGCGCATCCTGCACCGCCGGCCAGCACGAGGCCAACCAACGG
>NW_025726217.1:95000-100000 GCF_021461395.2 Schistocerca americana | reverse complement strand
TTAATGAGCCATTCGCGGTTTCACCTTAATGCGGCTTGTACTGAGACATGCATGGCTTAATCTTTGAGACAAGCATATGACTACTGGCAGGATCAACCAGGGAGCTGCGTCAACTAGAGCTGAGCAGCCGGCCGCCCGGGAGTGTGTCCCGGGGGCCCGCGCGAACACGCAAGCGTCCGCTCAATTATTCTGCAAACAGGAGGAGGCTGAGCTCCCCTGCACAATACACCTCGAAACCCTCTCAGGTCCCGGCGGCGCGCAGCGCCGTCCTAAGTACTTGGTCGGGTTCGAGAGAGGCGCAATCGCCCGGAGTTTGGCGAGTAGACGCTTTAGGTGCGACCACCCGTGCTCCCAACTGAGCTTGCCGCTGCCGACAGAGGCCCGGGAGCGTGCTGTCGTGGCATTGCCGGCGGGAGACAACACGCGCCACCTACGGTGGCCGGCAGCTCCAACGCCAGCGCCACAGAAGGACAAAAGCCCCACTTGGGTGCCGAAGCGAACTCTCCCAGCACAGCGCACGCGCCAACACGTCCGCACAGCTGCGATACAAACCACCTGCGAGAACCGCAGAGGCGACCGAGCAGCAGACGGCGTCGCGGCGCCGAGCGCCGGGCGGCGGCGCATCCTCAGCGCACACAGTCCTCAATCGGACCAGCACACTGCAGATGTCCACCGCGCTTCGCACCGGGCCCGCGAGGACCTACTTTGGCCGCACGGCGCCGCGTGCAGGGTGCGCCGGCGCGCAGCTGCGCCGCCTGCCGCCTCCGTCGGCCGGCGCGCCTGCCACTGGCCGCCCCCACCAGCCGGCTGTAGCGCGTGCGCCCACGCACCGCGCGGCCAGCACGCCGGGAGGCCCCCCCTCACCGGCCGGGGACGGTCCCACCCAGCCACCGCCGCGTATCGCTTCACACCCACATGCCATTCACGTTCGTGGGCATGGTGGGTATCGCTGAAACAACCGGTTGGTAGCTCAACCGATCGTCGCCATCACTGATTCACCTCTAGCGAGAACAACCGCACCACAACCGTTTACCAGTTGTTCATTTGCGTAACGTCACCAGCAAACGTAGACGTCCATCGCCATTTGCAAATTCAACGATTGTTGCATGCCTGTGTCAGGTGTCACGACACACTATGTCTGCCCACATACACGCAACAACATGTGCACGCTTCGCGAACACGTGGAAGGTGGCCCCCATACGTATGCGATGTCCATTGCGCGAACGACTGTCAACCGGCCTCTGTCGCATGTCGCAGATGTGGAACGCAGTGCACCATGCTATCACGGTGTGTGAGAAGAGACGACTACGTCTGACAACACGCGCCACTACATCAACAGACGGCTCATGCTGATCGCCATCCACGGCATACCATACTGCAATCCAGCTCTTATAGGGAGACGACACGTAGCTGAGTGCACAATATTTGGACCGTATGGTTCGCCGTTGTTGGCGCAGTCGTGGTACGGTCACACATGTACCACGATGTATCATTCAGTACATGAGGACCAATGTGCAGTACAGTGTGTGATTTGGACGTACAACATCAGCGGACAGTTGACACACGCCGTACCACAACGTAGGCTGTGCTTCGCCATGCAAATGCCAATGAACAACTGCGAAGGGCATTGAGCATGTACGTCCTGCTGCCATCCGCATTACAGTGTATAGCTGCAAGGTGTTTAACATGAAGCGATACTCTGGGGACCAGGCAGTGCGAGTAGCAAACTATATTGCGGGGGTTGCAGTTAGGCAACACCACACTAATTTAACGCGTCGTATGACAATTACAGAGCAGGTTAAGGCCCAACGTGTGTTGGGTTAAGGCCCAACGTGTGTTGGGTTAAGGCCCAACGTGTGTTGGGTTAAGGCCCAACGTGTGTTGGGTTAAGGCCCAACGTGTGTTGGGTTAAGGCCCAACGTGTGTTGGGTTAAGGCCCAACGTGTGTTGGGTTAAGGCCCAACGTGTGTTGGGTTAAGGCCCAACGTGTGTTGGGTTAAGGCCCAACGTGTGTTGGGTTAAGGCCCAACGTGTGTTGGGTTAAGGCCCAACGTGTGTTGGGTTAAGGCCCAACGTGTGTTGGGTTAAGGCCCAACGTGTGTTGGGTTAAGGCCCAACGTGTGTTGGGTTAAGGCCCAACGTGTGTTGGGTTAAGGCCCAACGTGTGTTGGGTTAAGGCCCAACGTGTGTTGGGTTAAGGCCCAACGTGTGTTGGGTTAAGGCCCAACGTGTGTTGGGTTAAGGCCCAACGTGTGTTGGGTTAAGGCCCAACGTGTGTTGGGTTAAGGCCCAACGTGTGTTGGGTTAAGGCCCAACGTGTGTTGGGTTAAGGCGCAACGTGTGTTGGGTTAAGGCGCAACGTGGGTTACGTTAAGGCGCAACGTGGGTTACGTTAAGGCGCAACGTGGGTTACGTTAAGGCGCAACGTGGGTTACGTTAAGGCGCAACGTGGGTTACGTTAAGGCGCAACGTGGGTTACGTTAAGGCGCAACGTGGGTTACGTTAAGGCGCAACGTGGGTTACGTTAAGGCGCAACGTGGGTTACGTTAAGGCCCAATATAGGTTAGGTTAAGGCCCAATATAGGTTAGGTTAAGGCCCAATATAGGTTAGGTTAAGGCCCAATATAGGTTAGGTTAAGGTACAATATAGGTTAGGTTAAGGTACAATATAGGTTAGGTTAAGGTACAATATAGGTTAGGTTAAGGTACAATATGGGTTAGGTTAAGGTACAATATGGGTTAGGTTAAGGCGCAATATGGGTTAGGTTAAGGCGCAATATGGGTTAGGTTAAGGCGCAATATGGGTTAGGTTAAGGCGCAATATGGGTTAGGTTAAGGCGCAATATGGGTTAGGTTAAGGCGCAATATGGGTTAGGTTAAGGCGCAATATGGGTTAGGTTAAGGCGCAATATGGGTTAGGTTAAGGCGCAATATGGGTTAGGTTAAGGTACAATATAGGTTAGGTTAAGGTACAATATAGGTTAGGTTAAGGTACAATATAGGTTAGGTTAAGGTACAATATGGGTTAGGTTAAGGTACAATATAGGTTAGGTTAAGGCACAATATGGGTTAGGTTAAGGCGCAATATGGGTTAGGGTAAGGCGCAATATGGGTTAGGTTAAGGCGCAATATGGGTTAGGTTAAGGCGCAACGTGGGTTACGTTAAGGCGCAACGTGGGTTACGTTAAGGCGCAACGTGGGTTACGTTAAGGCGCAACGTGGGTTACGTTAAGGCGCAACGTGGGTTACGTTAAGGCGCAACGTGGGTTACGTTAAGGCCCAATATAGGTTAGGTTAAGGCCCAATATAGGTTAGGTTAAGGCCCAATATAGGTTAGGTTAAGGCCCAATATAGGTTAGGTTAAGGTACAATATAGGTTAGGTTAAGGTACAATATAGGTTAGGTTAAGGTACAATATGGGTTAGGTTAAGGCGCAATATGGGTTAGGTTAAGGCGCAATATGGGTTAGGTTAAGGCGCAATATGGGTTAGGTTAAGGCGCAACGTGGGTTACGTTAAGGCGCAACGTGGGTTACGTTAAGGCGCAACGTGGGTTACGTTAAGGCGCAACGTGGGTTACGTTAAGGCGCAACGTGGGTTACGTTAAGGCCCAATATAGGTTAGGTTAAGGCCCAATATAGGTTAGGTTAAGGCCCAATATAGGTTAGGTTAAGGCCCAATATAGGTTAGGTTAAGGTACAATATGGGTTAGGTTAAGGTACAATATGGGTTAGGTTAAGGTACAATATAGGTTAGGTTAAGGCGCAACGTGGGTTACGTTAAGGCCCAATATAGGTTAGGTTAAGGCCCAATATAGGTTAGGTTAAGGCCCAATATAGGTTAGGTTAAGGCCCAATATAGGTTAGGTTAAGGCCCAATATAGGTTAGGTTAAGGTACAATATAGGTTAGGTTAAGGTACAATATAGGTTAGGTTAAGGTACAATATGGGTTAGGTTAAGGTACAATATGGGTTAGGTTAAGGTACAATATAGGTTAGGTTAAGGCACAATATGGGTTAGGTTAAGGCGCAATATGGGTTAGGTTAAGGCGCAATATGGGTTAGGTTAAGGCGCAATATGGGTTAGGTTAAGGCGCAATATGGGTTAGGTTAAGGCGCAATATGGGTTAGGTTAAGGCACAATACGGGTTAGGTTAAGGCACAATACGGGTTAGGTTAAGGCACAATACGGGTTAGGTTAAGGCACACATTGTTGTAAGGAAAGGTGTTTTCGGGGGGGGGGGGGGGGGGCTGGTTTGTTGATTGTGATTATCGTAAGTAAATGACTGCGGCATCATCTGATTTGCCACGTCAGGGTGCACCTTTGGCTCATAACAGGCGGCGCTCTGATTCCATGCTTGTGGCAGACCTGTGTCTTTCATTCGTGCCATTGTTTGTGTGGTGTGACAGGAGGCAGTATTGTGATGTTGGGTGCACCCCTGTGTAGGACATGTGTGGGTGTTGGTGGCTTAGCTGAGCAATGGTGGTTGTCGGAAGGGTGGGATATTCTGTTTTCCGAGTGGACCTCCCGGTCTGGTTATGATAGTGTGGATTGTCTAATGTGGCAGAGAGGATGCACTGGGTGTTGTTCCATGCTGGTGCTTAGATATTGTCTGTGTGCCTGTTACAGGCAGAGAGTAGTGCGTGATAAGAGTGTCTGGCTGACGTGTGATTGTGAGCAGAGTCTTTCAGCATGTATACGGACAGTTGTATACATTATCTGTATTCTGATGGCTCTATCTATTACTAATCAGCGCCGTGTATACGTTTAATCCGGTTCCAGTCGAAACTATTGTATCTCTGTACATTAGTGACACGGCGAGCCCGCTATGTAGTTACTCGTCTCGGCAGCTTCCACCGGTGTATGGCAAATGATTATAAGGAATCAGTCTAGTCGTCAATACCGATAGTGTGACGTCACATGTCTGGGGTGGGGGACGCTGCGCCCTTCCGGTGGGTCATGGCCTAGGAAGACTCTTCCCACGCAGGGGGGCTTGGACTG
>NW_025726217.1:87500-90000 GCF_021461395.2 Schistocerca americana | reverse complement strand
CTTTCACCAGGACTTCGTGCGGCAGACGCCGCAACTCCGCTGGGGTAAGGCCGTCCGGCCCGGCTGCTGATCCCCTGGGCGGCAACGCGGCGGCGACCTCCTCATGTGTGACCGGCCCCCATATGCACTCGAGAGCGACAGGCTCTGAGTGCGGGAGGAGGCGGTCACGAATGAAGCCCGCGGTGGAGATGGGCTTCTTGGTGAAGAGGTCCGCCCAGAAGTCCAGCAGACCAGGGATGGCAGGTGGCGGCTGGAGCAGGGTGCCATCCAAGAGGCCGCGCACGCAACGCGCACGCGACCGTCGGAAGGCATCCTGCGTTCTCGCGTACTCCCAGCGGCGCCGCTTGCGCTTCTGCGTCGGCGGCGCGGCAGGCGGCCGCTTCGATGGTTGGCGCGGCCGCTGTGTCCTGGTGATCGATCTCTCCCCTCTGGACCCGACCGACGCAAGGGCATCCGGGAGCATGCCCAGGATGACATCGGGCGGCGTGCCCCGCCCCAGACCGATGACACGATCCAGGCAGAGAAACGCTGGGCGGAAGCGGGTAGCCCCGCCAGATGCTCCCAGATGGCGGCGTCAGTCGGCCCCTCCGGCGGCGGCCCGGTGGTGTCGGCCGCGAAGTCCTCGGCTGCGTCGACGGGCGGCGCAGGCGGCCTCGCCCGCGTCAGGCAGCGGGCTCGCCGCTCCCCGGCGGGACGCCGGCTCTTCCCCCCGACCGATCTCAAGCGCCTCCATGAATTGGCGGACAAGCTGCTTGTGGGCAGCTTGCCGCCGTCGGCACTTGATTGCCTCAAGCGTTCGGTCGGGGAACATCCTGATGAGCTCTTGATTTACAAAGAAGAACCGGGCGTCCCTCTCGAGGAACAGTTCGGCCTCTGCCTTGGCGAGCGACAGGACTTCTTCCTCCGTCCACCTCGCGCGATGCCTCTCCGTGACGATCTCCGCGTTGGCGGCCGCAAGATGTTGGCGGCGGCGATGGACCCCGAGACCGTTCTTGGTTGTAAAGCTGCGGTGGCACTCACTACAGGTATACATAGCTGCAAAAGTTACAAGATTTTCGGCACGGCCGGTTGGCCGGCTAGGTGCTGGGGGAGTTGGGGTGGCACCTTCAGCGGAAGGGCCACCACTTATTCTCTGCTTACTGCCCCCAACTAAAAAAAAGGGATAGTGCGAGGGGGGGCTGGTAACCCCCCCAAGCCCCTGGTGCGGTCTTCCACTCTGCGAAATCAGCGGGCCCACGAGAAGGGGAGAAGACTGCAGGAGAGGAGAGGCTAAGAGGGCTAGGCCCATGTATTGCGCATCACTCTCCCTGTAACTATAACCCAAGGAAGGCACCTCGCAGCAGCAGCACGACTACATCAAGACCGCACTTCGAGAAGCCAAGTCCGGATGCAGCCACACCACCGCCACTTGGCCACCTTAAGAGAGTCATAGTTACTCCCGCCGTTTACCCGCGCTTGCTTGAATTTCTTCACGTTGACATTCAGAGCACTGGGCAGAAATCACATTGCGTCAACACCCGCTAGGGCCATCGCAATGCTTTGTTTTTAATTAGACAGTCGGATTCCCCCAGTCCGTGCCAGTTCTGAGTTGATCGTTGAATGGCGGCCGAAGAGAATCCGCGCACGCCGCGCGCCCCCGGAGGAGCACGCTAAGGCGGACGCGGCCTCGCAGCAAGGAAGATCCGTGGGAGGCCAAGGCACGGGACCGAGCTCGGATCCTGCACGCAGGTTGAAGCACCGGGGCGCGAACGCCGCGCAGGCGCGCGCATCCTGCACCGCCGGCCAGCACGAGGCCAACCAACGGCGAGAGCAGACCACGCCCGCGCTAAACGCCCGCACTTACCGGCACCCCTACGGCACTCACCTCGCCCAGGCCCGGCACGTTAGCGCTGACCCCACTTCCCGACCAAGCCCGACACGCCCCGATCCTCAGAGCCAATCCTTATCCCGAAGTTACGGATCCAATTTGCCGACTTCCCTTACCTACATTATTCTATCGACTAGAGGCTCTTCACCTTGGAGACCTGCTGCGGATATGGGTACGAACCGGCGCGACACCTCCACGTGGCCCTCTCCCGGATTTTCAAGGTCCGAGGGGAAGATCGGGACACCGCCGCAACTGCGGTGCTCTTCGCGTTCCAAACCCTATCTCCCTGCTAGAGGATTCCAGGGAACTCGAACGCTCATGCAGAAAAGAAAACTCTTCCCGATCTCCCGACGGCGTCTCCGGGTCCTTTTGGGTTACCCCGACGAGCATCTCTAAAAGAGGGGCCCGACTTGTATCGGTTCCGCTGCCGGGTTCCGGAATAGGAACCGGATTCCCTTTCGCCCAACGGGGGCCAGCACAAAGTGCATCATGCTATGACGGCCCCCATCAACATCGGATTTCTCCTAGGGCTTAGGATCGACTGACTCGTGTGCAACGGCTGTTCACACGAAACCCTTCTCCGCGTCAGCCCTCCAGGGCCTCGCTGGAGTATTTGCTACTACCACCAAGATC
>NW_025726217.1:80000-82500 GCF_021461395.2 Schistocerca americana | reverse complement strand
CGCGAGGACCTACTTTGGCCGCACGGCGCCGCGTGCAGGGTGCGCCGGCGCGCAGCTGCGCCGCCTGCCGCCTCCGTCGGCCGGCGCGCCTGCCACTGGCCGCCCCCACCAGCCGGCTGTAGCGCGTGCGCCCACGCACCGCGCGGCCAGCACGCCGGGAGGCCCCCCCTCACCGGCCGGGGACGGTCCCACCCAGCCACCGCCGCGTATCGCTTCACACCCACATGCCATTCACGTTCGTGGGCATGGTGGGTATCGCTGAAACAACCGGTTGGTAGCTCAACCGATCGTCGCCATCACTGATTCACCTCTAGCGAGAACAACCGCACCACAACCGTTTACCAGTTGTTCATTTGCGTAACGTCACCAGCAAACGTAGACGTCCATCGCCATTTGCAAATTCAACGATTGTTGCATGCCTGTGTCAGGTGTCACGACACACTATGTCTGCCCACATACACGCAACAACATGTGCACGCTTCGCGAACACGTGGAAGGTGGCCCCCGTACGTATGCGATGTCCATTGCGCGAACGACTGTCAACCGGCCTCTGTCGCATGTCGCAGATGTGGAACGCAGTGCACCATGCTATCACGGTGTGTGAGAAGAGACGACTACGTCTGACAACACGCGCCACTACATCAACAGACGGCTCATGCTGATCGCCATCCACGGCATACCATACTGCAATCCAGCTCTTATAGGGAGACGACACGTAGCTGAGTGCACAATATTTGGACCGTATGGTTCGCCGTTGTTGGCGCAGTCGTGGTACGGTCACACATGTACCACGATGTATCATTCAGTACATGAGGACCAATGTGCAGTACAGTGTGTGATTTGGACGTACAACATCAGCGGACAGTTGACACACGCCGTACCACAACGTAGGCTGTGCTTCGCCATGCAAATGCCAATGAACAACTGCGAAGGGCATTGAGCATGTACGTCCTGCTGCCATCCGCATTACAGTGTATAGCTGCAAGGTGTTTAACATGAAGCGATACTCTGGGGACCAGGCAGTGCGAGTAGCAAACTATATTGCGGGGGTTGCAGTTAGGCAACACCACACTAATTTAACGCGTCGTATGACAATTACAGAGCAGGTTAAGGCCCAACGTGTGTTGGGTTAAGGCCCAACGTGTGTTGGGTTAAGGCCCAACGTGTGTTGGGTTAAGGCCCAACGTGTGTTGGGTTAAGGCCCAACGTGTGTTGGGTTAAGGCCCAACGTGTGTTGGGTTAAGGCCCAACGTGTGTTGGGTTAAGGCCCAACGTGTGTTGGGTTAAGGCCCAACGTGTGTTGGGTTAAGGCCCAACGTGTGTTGGGTTAAGGCCCAACGTGTGTTGGGTTAAGGCCCAACGTGTGTTGGGTTAAGGCCCAACGTGTGTTGGGTTAAGGCCCAACGTGTGTTGGGTTAAGGCCCAACGTGTGTTGGGTTAAGGCCCAACGTGTGTTGGGTTAAGGCCCAACGTGTGTTGGGTTAAGGCCCAACGTGTGTTGGGTTAAGGCCCAACGTGTGTTGGGTTAAGGCCCAACGTGTGTTGGGTTAAGGCCCAACGTGTGTTGGGTTAAGGCGCAACGTGGGTTACGTTAAGGCGCAACGTGGGTTACGTTAAGGCGCAACGTGGGTTACGTTAAGGCGCAACGTGGGTTACGTTAAGGCGCAACGTGGGTTACGTTAAGGCGCAACGTGGGTTACGTTAAGGCGCAACGTGGGTTACGTTAAGGCGCAACGTGGGTTACGTTAAGGCCCAATATAGGTTAGGTTAAGGCCCAATATAGGTTAGGTTAAGGCCCAATATAGGTTAGGTTAAGGCCCAATATAGGTTAGGTTAAGGCCCAATATAGGTTAGGTTAAGGTACAATATAGGTTAGGTTAAGGTACAATATAGGTTAGGTTAAGGTACAATATAGGTTAGGTTAAGGTACAATATGGGTTAGGTTAAGGTACAATATGGGTTAGGTTAAGGCGCAATATGGGTTAGGTTAAGGCGCAATATGGGTTAGGTTAAGGCGCAATATGGGTTAGGTTAAGGCGCAATATGGGTTAGGTTAAGGCGCAATATGGGTTAGGTTAAGGCGCAATATGGGTTAGGTTAAGGCGCAATATGGGTTAGGTTAAGGCGCAATATGGGTTAGGTTAAGGCGCAATATGGGTTAGGTTAAGGTACAATATAGGTTAGGTTAAGGTACAATATAGGTTAGGTTAAGGTACAATATAGGTTAGGTTAAGGTACAATATGGGTTAGGTTAAGGTACAATATAGGTTAGGTTAAGGCACAATATGGGTTAGGTTAAGGCGCAATATGGGTTAGGGTAAGGCGCAATATGGGTTAGGTTAAGGCGCAATATGGGTTAGGTTAAGGCGCAACGTGGGTTACGTTAAGGCGCAACGTGGGTTACGTTAAGGCGCAACGTGGGTTACGTTAAGGCGCAACGTGGGTTACGTTAAGGCGCAACGTGGGTTACGTTAAGGCGCAACGTGGGTTACGTTAAGGC
>NW_025726217.1:65000-70000 GCF_021461395.2 Schistocerca americana | reverse complement strand
CAATACACCTCGAAACCCTCTCAGGTCCCGGCGGCGCGCAGCGCCGTCCTAAGTACTTGGTCGGGTTCGAGAGAGGCGCAATCGCCCGGAGTTTGGCGAGTAGACGCTTTAGGTGCGACCACCCGTGCTCCCAACTGAGCTTGCCGCTGCCGACAGAGGCCCGGGAGCGTGCTGTCGTGGCATTGCCGGCGGGAGACAACACGCGCCACCTACGGTGGCCGGCAGCTCCAACGCCAGCGCCACAGAAGGACAAAAGCCCCACTTGGGTGCCGAAGCGAACTCTCCCAGCACAGCGCACGCGCCAACACGTCCGCACAGCTGCGATACAAACCACCTGCGAGAACCGCAGAGGCGACCGAGCAGCAGACGGCGTCGCGGCGCCGAGCGCCGGGCGGCGGCGCATCCTCAGCGCACACAGTCCTCAATCGGACCAGCACACTGCAGATGTCCACCGCGCTTCGCACCGGGCCCGCGAGGACCTACTTTGGCCGCACGGCGCCGCGTGCAGGGTGCGCCGGCGCGCAGCTGCGCCGCCTGCCGCCTCCGTCGGCCGGCGCGCCTGCCACTGGCCGCCCCCACCAGCCGGCTGTAGCGCGTGCGCCCACGCACCGCGCGGCCAGCACGCCGGGAGGCCCCCCCTCACCGGCCGGGGACGGTCCCACCCAGCCACCGCCGCGTATCGCTTCACACCCACATGCCATTCACGTTCGTGGGCATGGTGGGTATCGCTGAAACAACCGGTTGGTAGCTCAACCGATCGTCGCCATCACTGATTCACCTCTAGCGAGAACAACCGCACCACAACCGTTTACCAGTTGTTCATTTGCGTAACGTCACCAGCAAACGTAGACGTCCATCGCCATTTGCAAATTCAACGATTGTTGCATGCCTGTGTCAGGTGTCACGACACACTATGTCTGCCCACATACACGCAACAACATGTGCACGCTTCGCGAACACGTGGAAGGTGGCCCCCGTACGTATGCGATGTCCATTGCGCGAACGACTGTCAACCGGCCTCTGTCGCATGTCGCAGATGTGGAACGCAGTGCACCATGCTATCACGGTGTGTGAGAAGAGACGACTACGTCTGACAACACGCGCCACTACATCAACAGACGGCTCATGCTGATCGCCATCCACGGCATACCATACTGCAATCCAGCTCTTATAGGGAGACGACACGTAGCTGAGTGCACAATATTTGGACCGTATGGTTCGCCGTTGTTGGCGCAGTCGTGGTACGGTCACACATGTACCACGATGTATCATTCAGTACATGAGGACCAATGTGCAGTACAGTGTGTGATTTGGACGTACAACATCAGCGGACAGTTGACACACGCCGTACCACAACGTAGGCTGTGCTTCGCCATGCAAATGCCAATGAACAACTGCGAAGGGCATTGAGCATGTACGTCCTGCTGCCATCCGCATTACAGTGTATAGCTGCAAGGTGTTTAACATGAAGCGATACTCTGGGGACCAGGCAGTGCGAGTAGCAAACTATATTGCGGGGGTTGCAGTTAGGCAACACCACACTAATTTAACGCGTCGTATGACAATTACAGAGCAGGTTAAGGCCCAACGTGTGTTGGGTTAAGGCCCAACGTGTGTTGGGTTAAGGCCCAACGTGTGTTGGGTTAAGGCCCAACGTGTGTTGGGTTAAGGCCCAACGTGTGTTGGGTTAAGGCCCAACGTGTGTTGGGTTAAGGCCCAACGTGTGTTGGGTTAAGGCCCAACGTGTGTTGGGTTAAGGCCCAACGTGTGTTGGGTTAAGGCCCAACGTGTGTTGGGTTAAGGCCCAACGTGTGTTGGGTTAAGGCCCAACGTGTGTTGGGTTAAGGCCCAACGTGTGTTGGGTTAAGGCCCAACGTGTGTTGGGTTAAGGCCCAACGTGTGTTGGGTTAAGGCCCAACGTGTGTTGGGTTAAGGCCCAACGTGTGTTGGGTTAAGGCCCAACGTGTGTTGGGTTAAGGCCCAACGTGTGTTGGGTTAAGGCCCAACGTGTGTTGGGTTAAGGCCCAACGTGTGTTGGGTTAAGGCGCAACGTGTGTTGGGTTAAGGCGCAACGTGGGTTACGTTAAGGCGCAACGTGGGTTACGTTAAGGCGCAACGTGGGTTACGTTAAGGCGCAACGTGGGTTACGTTAAGGCGCAACGTGGGTTACGTTAAGGCGCAACGTGGGTTACGTTAAGGCGCAACGTGGGTTACGTTAAGGCGCAACGTGGGTTACGTTAAGGCCCAATATAGGTTAGGTTAAGGCCCAATATAGGTTAGGTTAAGGCCCAATATAGGTTAGGTTAAGGCCCAATATAGGTTAGGTTAAGGCCCAATATAGGTTAGGTTAAGGTACAATATAGGTTAGGTTAAGGTACAATATAGGTTAGGTTAAGGTACAATATAGGTTAGGTTAAGGTACAATATGGGTTAGGTTAAGGTACAATATGGGTTAGGTTAAGGCGCAATATGGGTTAGGTTAAGGCGCAATATGGGTTAGGTTAAGGCGCAATATGGGTTAGGTTAAGGCGCAATATGGGTTAGGTTAAGGCGCAATATGGGTTAGGTTAAGGCGCAATATGGGTTAGGTTAAGGCGCAATATGGGTTAGGTTAAGGCGCAATATGGGTTAGGTTAAGGCGCAATATGGGTTAGGTTAAGGTACAATATAGGTTAGGTTAAGGTACAATATAGGTTAGGTTAAGGTACAATATAGGTTAGGTTAAGGTACAATATGGGTTAGGTTAAGGTACAATATAGGTTAGGTTAAGGCACAATATGGGTTAGGTTAAGGCGCAATATGGGTTAGGGTAAGGCGCAATATGGGTTAGGTTAAGGCGCAATATGGGTTAGGTTAAGGCGCAACGTGGGTTACGTTAAGGCGCAACGTGGGTTACGTTAAGGCGCAACGTGGGTTACGTTAAGGCGCAACGTGGGTTACGTTAAGGCGCAACGTGGGTTACGTTAAGGCGCAACGTGGGTTACGTTAAGGCCCAATATAGGTTAGGTTAAGGCCCAATATAGGTTAGGTTAAGGCCCAATATAGGTTAGGTTAAGGCCCAATATAGGTTAGGTTAAGGCCCAATATAGGTTAGGTTAAGGTACAATATAGGTTAGGTTAAGGTACAATATAGGTTAGGTTAAGGTACAATATGGGTTAGGTTAAGGCGCAATATGGGTTAGGTTAAGGCGCAATATGGGTTAGGTTAAGGCGCAATATGGGTTAGGTTAAGGCGCAACGTGGGTTACGTTAAGGCGCAACGTGGGTTACGTTAAGGCGCAACGTGGGTTACGTTAAGGCGCAACGTGGGTTACGTTAAGGCGCAACGTGGGTTACGTTAAGGCCCAATATAGGTTAGGTTAAGGCCCAATATAGGTTAGGTTAAGGCCCAATATAGGTTAGGTTAAGGCCCAATATAGGTTAGGTTAAGGTACAATATGGGTTAGGTTAAGGTACAATATGGGTTAGGTTAAGGTACAATATAGGTTAGGTTAAGGCGCAACGTGGGTTACGTTAAGGCCCAATATAGGTTAGGTTAAGGCCCAATATAGGTTAGGTTAAGGCCCAATATAGGTTAGGTTAAGGCCCAATATAGGTTAGGTTAAGGCCCAATATAGGTTAGGTTAAGGTACAATATAGGTTAGGTTAAGGTACAATATAGGTTAGGTTAAGGTACAATATGGGTTAGGTTAAGGTACAATATGGGTTAGGTTAAGGTACAATATAGGTTAGGTTAAGGCACAATATGGGTTAGGTTAAGGCGCAATATGGGTTAGGTTAAGGCGCAATATGGGTTAGGTTAAGGCGCAATATGGGTTAGGTTAAGGCGCAATATGGGTTAGGTTAAGGCACAATACGGGTTAGGTTAAGGCACAATACGGGTTAGGTTAAGGCACAATACGGGTTAGGTTAAGGCACACATTGTTGTAAGGAAAGGTGTTTTCGGGGGGGGGGGGGGGGGCTGGTTTGTTGATTGTGATTATCGTAAGTAAATGACTGCGGCATCATCTGATTTGCCACGTCAGGGTGCACCTTTGGCTCATAACAGGCGGCGCTCTGATTCCATGCTTGTGGCAGACCTGTGTCTTTCATTCGTGCCATTGTTTGTGTGGTGTGACAGGAGGCAGTATTGTGATGTTGGGTGCACCCCTGTGTAGGACATGTGTGGGTATTGGTGGCTTAGCTGAGCAATGGTGGTTGTCGGAAGGGTGGGATATTCTGTTTTCCGAGTGGACCTCCCGGTCTGGTTATGATAGTGTGGATTGTCTAATGTGGCAGAGAGGATGCACTGGGTGTTGTTCCATGCTGGTGCTTAGATATTGTCTGTGTGCCTGTTACAGGCAGAGAGTAGTGCGTGATAAGAGTGTCTGGCTGACGTGTGATTGTGAGCAGAGTCTTTCAGCATGTATACGGACAGTTGTATACATTATCTGTATTCTGATGGCTCTATCTATTACTAATCAGCGCCGTGTATACGTTTAATCCGGTTCCAGTCGAAACTATTGTATCTCTGTACATTAGTGACACGGCGAGCCCGCTATGTAGTTACTCGTCTCGGCAGCTTCCACCGGTGTATGGCAAATGATTATAAGGAATCAGTCTAGTCGTCAATACCGATAGTGTGACGTCACATGTCTGGGGTGGGGGACGCTGCGCCCTTCCGGTGGGTCATGGCCTAGGAAGACTCTTCCCACGCAGGGGGGCTTGGACTGTCATTGACTCTTCCGAGTAATATACTTGCCGTACGTTTTTGCGACTGCGAGTGCAACGCTCACCGGTACCGACATGGATGGAGCGCCTCCTAGCTGCCGCTGAGCATCTGCATTCGTACAGAGAGCAACGCGCTCGCGTCTGTAGCTCGTACGTGGTACAGCTCGCAGCTCATGTATAGGGACAGCGGGAATGTCGCATATTGGACATAACTCTTCATGAAACGCACGTTATAGGGGTGGATTGCACATTGCGAGTGCGAGCAAAGTCCGCCGTTCATCCGCTGGAGC
>NW_025726217.1:52500-57500 GCF_021461395.2 Schistocerca americana | reverse complement strand
CCGTTACAACCATGGTAGGCGCAGAACCTACCATCGACAGTTGATAAGGCAGACATTTGAAAGATGCGTCGCCGGTACGAGGACCGTGCGATCAGCCCAAAGTTATTCAGAGTCACCAAGGCAAACGGACCGGACGAGCCGACCGATTGGTTTTGATCTAATAAAAGCGTCCCTTCCATCTCTGGTCGGGACTCTGTTTGCATGTATTAGCTCTAGAATTACCACAGTTATCCAAGTAACGTGGGTACGATCTAAGGAACCATAACTGATTTAATGAGCCATTCGCGGTTTCACCTTAATGCGGCTTGTACTGAGACATGCATGGCTTAATCTTTGAGACAAGCATATGACTACTGGCAGGATCAACCAGGGAGCTGCGTCAACTAGAGCTGAGCAGCCGGCCGCCCGGGAGTGTGTCCCGGGGGCCCGCGCGAACACGCAAGCGTCCGCTCAATTATTCTGCAAACAGGAGGAGGCTGAGCTCCCCTGCACAATACACCTCGAAACCCTCTCAGGTCCCGGCGGCGCGCAGCGCCGTCCTAAGTACTTGGTCGGGTTCGAGAGAGGCGCAATCGCCCGGAGTTTGGCGAGTAGACGCTTTAGGTGCGACCACCCGTGCTCCCAACTGAGCTTGCCGCTGCCGACAGAGGCCCGGGAGCGTGCTGTCGTGGCATTGCCGGCGGGAGACAACACGCGCCACCTACGGTGGCCGGCAGCTCCAACGCCAGCGCCACAGAAGGACAAAAGCCCCACTTGGGTGCCGAAGCGAACTCTCCCAGCACAGCGCACGCGCCAACACGTCCGCACAGCTGCGATACAAACCACCTGCGAGAACCGCAGAGGCGACCGAGCAGCAGACGGCGTCGCGGCGCCGAGCGCCGGGCGGCGGCGCATCCTCAGCGCACACAGTCCTCAATCGGACCAGCACACTGCAGATGTCCACCGCGCTTCGCACCGGGCCCGCGAGGACCTACTTTGGCCGCACGGCGCCGCGTGCAGGGTGCGCCGGCGCGCAGCTGCGCCGCCTGCCGCCTCCGTCGGCCGGCGCGCCTGCCACTGGCCGCCCCCACCAGCCGGCTGTAGCGCGTGCGCCCACGCACCGCGCGGCCAGCACGCCGGGAGGCCCCCCCTCACCGGCCGGGGACGGTCCCACCCAGCCACCGCCGCGTATCGCTTCACACCCACATGCCATTCACGTTCGTGGGCATGGTGGGTATCGCTGAAACAACCGGTTGGTAGCTCAACCGATCGTCGCCATCACTGATTCACCTCTAGCGAGAACAACCGCACCACAACCGTTTACCAGTTGTTCATTTGCGTAACGTCACCAGCAAACGTAGACGTCCATCGCCATTTGCAAATTCAACGATTGTTGCATGCCTGTGTCAGGTGTCACGACACACTATGTCTGCCCACATACACGCAACAACATGTGCACGCTTCGCGAACACGTGGAAGGTGGCCCCCGTACGTATGCGATGTCCATTGCGCGAACGACTGTCAACCGGCCTCTGTCGCATGTCGCAGATGTGGAACGCAGTGCACCATGCTATCACGGTGTGTGAGAAGAGACGACTACGTCTGACAACACGCGCCACTACATCAACAGACGGCTCATGCTGATCGCCATCCACGGCATACCATACTGCAATCCAGCTCTTATAGGGAGACGACACGTAGCTGAGTGCACAATATTTGGACCGTATGGTTCGCCGTTGTTGGCGCAGTCGTGGTACGGTCACACATGTACCACGATGTATCATTCAGTACATGAGGACCAATGTGCAGTACAGTGTGTGATTTGGACGTACAACATCAGCGGACAGTTGACACACGCCGTACCACAACGTAGGCTGTGCTTCGCCATGCAAATGCCAATGAACAACTGCGAAGGGCATTGAGCATGTACGTCCTGCTGCCATCCGCATTACAGTGTATAGCTGCAAGGTGTTTAACATGAAGCGATACTCTGGGGACCAGGCAGTGCGAGTAGCAAACTATATTGCGGGGGTTGCAGTTAGGCAACACCACACTAATTTAACGCGTCGTATGACAATTACAGAGCAGGTTAAGGCCCAACGTGTGTTGGGTTAAGGCCCAACGTGTGTTGGGTTAAGGCCCAACGTGTGTTGGGTTAAGGCCCAACGTGTGTTGGGTTAAGGCCCAACGTGTGTTGGGTTAAGGCCCAACGTGTGTTGGGTTAAGGCCCAACGTGTGTTGGGTTAAGGCCCAACGTGTGTTGGGTTAAGGCCCAACGTGTGTTGGGTTAAGGCCCAACGTGTGTTGGGTTAAGGCCCAACGTGTGTTGGGTTAAGGCCCAACGTGTGTTGGGTTAAGGCCCAACGTGTGTTGGGTTAAGGCCCAACGTGTGTTGGGTTAAGGCCCAACGTGTGTTGGGTTAAGGCCCAACGTGTGTTGGGTTAAGGCCCAACGTGTGTTGGGTTAAGGCCCAACGTGTGTTGGGTTAAGGCCCAACGTGTGTTGGGTTAAGGCCCAACGTGTGTTGGGTTAAGGCGCAACGTGTGTTGGGTTAAGGCGCAACGTGGGTTACGTTAAGGCGCAACGTGGGTTACGTTAAGGCGCAACGTGGGTTACGTTAAGGCGCAACGTGGGTTACGTTAAGGCGCAACGTGGGTTACGTTAAGGCGCAACGTGGGTTACGTTAAGGCGCAACGTGGGTTACGTTAAGGCGCAACGTGGGTTACGTTAAGGCCCAATATAGGTTAGGTTAAGGCCCAATATAGGTTAGGTTAAGGCCCAATATAGGTTAGGTTAAGGCCCAATATAGGTTAGGTTAAGGCCCAATATAGGTTAGGTTAAGGTACAATATAGGTTAGGTTAAGGTACAATATAGGTTAGGTTAAGGTACAATATAGGTTAGGTTAAGGTACAATATGGGTTAGGTTAAGGTACAATATGGGTTAGGTTAAGGCGCAATATGGGTTAGGTTAAGGCGCAATATGGGTTAGGTTAAGGCGCAATATGGGTTAGGTTAAGGCGCAATATGGGTTAGGTTAAGGCGCAATATGGGTTAGGTTAAGGCGCAATATGGGTTAGGTTAAGGCGCAATATGGGTTAGGTTAAGGCGCAATATGGGTTAGGTTAAGGCGCAATATGGGTTAGGTTAAGGTACAATATAGGTTAGGTTAAGGTACAATATAGGTTAGGTTAAGGTACAATATAGGTTAGGTTAAGGTACAATATGGGTTAGGTTAAGGTACAATATAGGTTAGGTTAAGGCACAATATGGGTTAGGTTAAGGCGCAATATGGGTTAGGGTAAGGCGCAATATGGGTTAGGTTAAGGCGCAATATGGGTTAGGTTAAGGCGCAACGTGGGTTACGTTAAGGCGCAACGTGGGTTACGTTAAGGCGCAACGTGGGTTACGTTAAGGCGCAACGTGGGTTACGTTAAGGCGCAACGTGGGTTACGTTAAGGCGCAACGTGGGTTACGTTAAGGCCCAATATAGGTTAGGTTAAGGCCCAATATAGGTTAGGTTAAGGCCCAATATAGGTTAGGTTAAGGCCCAATATAGGTTAGGTTAAGGCCCAATATAGGTTAGGTTAAGGTACAATATAGGTTAGGTTAAGGTACAATATAGGTTAGGTTAAGGTACAATATGGGTTAGGTTAAGGCGCAATATGGGTTAGGTTAAGGCGCAATATGGGTTAGGTTAAGGCGCAATATGGGTTAGGTTAAGGCGCAACGTGGGTTACGTTAAGGCGCAACGTGGGTTACGTTAAGGCGCAACGTGGGTTACGTTAAGGCGCAACGTGGGTTACGTTAAGGCGCAACGTGGGTTACGTTAAGGCCCAATATAGGTTAGGTTAAGGCCCAATATAGGTTAGGTTAAGGCCCAATATAGGTTAGGTTAAGGCCCAATATAGGTTAGGTTAAGGTACAATATGGGTTAGGTTAAGGTACAATATGGGTTAGGTTAAGGTACAATATAGGTTAGGTTAAGGCGCAACGTGGGTTACGTTAAGGCCCAATATAGGTTAGGTTAAGGCCCAATATAGGTTAGGTTAAGGCCCAATATAGGTTAGGTTAAGGCCCAATATAGGTTAGGTTAAGGCCCAATATAGGTTAGGTTAAGGTACAATATAGGTTAGGTTAAGGTACAATATAGGTTAGGTTAAGGTACAATATGGGTTAGGTTAAGGTACAATATGGGTTAGGTTAAGGTACAATATAGGTTAGGTTAAGGCACAATATGGGTTAGGTTAAGGCGCAATATGGGTTAGGTTAAGGCGCAATATGGGTTAGGTTAAGGCGCAATATGGGTTAGGTTAAGGCGCAATATGGGTTAGGTTAAGGCACAATACGGGTTAGGTTAAGGCACAATACGGGTTAGGTTAAGGCACAATACGGGTTAGGTTAAGGCACACATTGTTGTAAGGAAAGGTGTTTTCGGGGGGGGGGGGGGGCTGGTTTGTTGATTGTGATTATCGTAAGTAAATGACTGCGGCATCATCTGATTTGCCACGTCAGGGTGCACCTTTGGCTCATAACAGGCGGCGCTCTGATTCCATGCTTGTGGCAGACCTGTGTCTTTCATTCGTGCCATTGTTTGTGTGGTGTGACAGGAGGCAGTATTGTGATGTTGGGTGCACCCCTGTGTAGGACATGTGTGGGTGTTGGTGGCTTAGCTGAGCAATGGTGGTTGTCGGAAGGGTGGGATATTCTGTTTTCCGAGTGGACCTCCCGGTCTGGTTATGATAGTGTGGATTGTCTAATGTGGCAGAGAGGATGCACTGGGTGTTGTTCCATGCTGGTGCTTAGATATTGTCTGTGTGCCTGTTACAGGCAGAGAGTAGTGCGTGATAAGAGTGTCTGGCTGACGTGTGATTGTGAGCAGAGTCTTTCAGCATGTATACGGACAGTTGTATACATTATCTGTATTCTGATGGCTCTATCTATTACTAATCAGCGCCGTGTATACGTTTAATCCGGTTCCAGTCGAAACTATTGTATCTCTGTACATTAGTGACACGGCGAG
>NW_025726217.1:40000-45000 GCF_021461395.2 Schistocerca americana | reverse complement strand
ACGTGCCGGCCCACCGAGACACTCACTCAAGAGCACCCTGGTAGGATTGCAACGGGGTCCGCCTCGGGACGCACGAGCACGCACGAGGCGCGTCGCACGCCTTCAGCTCGCCCCACCGGCAGGACGTCCCACGATACATGCCAGTTAAACACCGACGGGCGGTGAACCAACAGCGTGGGACACAAATCCAACTACGAGCTTTTTAACCGCAACAACTTTAATATACGCTATTGGAGCTGGAATTACCGCGGCTGCTGGCACCAGACTTGCCCTCCAATAGATACTCGTTAAAGGATTTAAAGTGTACTCATTCCGATTACGGGGCCTCGGATGAGTCCCGTATCGTTATTTTTCGTCACTACCTCCCCGTGCCGGGAGTGGGTAATTTGCGCGCCTGCTGCCTTCCTTGGATGTGGTAGCCGTTTCTCAGGCTCCCTCTCCGGAATCGAACCCTGATTCCCCGTTACCCGTTACAACCATGGTAGGCGCAGAACCTACCATCGACAGTTGATAAGGCAGACATTTGAAAGATGCGTCGCCGGTACGAGGACCGTGCGATCAGCCCAAAGTTATTCAGAGTCACCAAGGCAAACGGACCGGACGAGCCGACCGATTGGTTTTGATCTAATAAAAGCGTCCCTTCCATCTCTGGTCGGGACTCTGTTTGCATGTATTAGCTCTAGAATTACCACAGTTATCCAAGTAACGTGGGTACGATCTAAGGAACCATAACTGATTTAATGAGCCATTCGCGGTTTCACCTTAATGCGGCTTGTACTGAGACATGCATGGCTTAATCTTTGAGACAAGCATATGACTACTGGCAGGATCAACCAGGGAGCTGCGTCAACTAGAGCTGAGCAGCCGGCCGCCCGGGAGTGTGTCCCGGGGGCCCGCGCGAACACGCAAGCGTCCGCTCAATTATTCTGCAAACAGGAGGAGGCTGAGCTCCCCTGCACAATACACCTCGAAACCCTCTCAGGTCCCGGCGGCGCGCAGCGCCGTCCTAAGTACTTGGTCGGGTTCGAGAGAGGCGCAATCGCCCGGAGTTTGGCGAGTAGACGCTTTAGGTGCGACCACCCGTGCTCCCAACTGAGCTTGCCGCTGCCGACAGAGGCCCGGGAGCGTGCTGTCGTGGCATTGCCGGCGGGAGACAACACGCGCCACCTACGGTGGCCGGCAGCTCCAACGCCAGCGCCACAGAAGGACAAAAGCCCCACTTGGGTGCCGAAGCGAACTCTCCCAGCACAGCGCACGCGCCAACACGTCCGCACAGCTGCGATACAAACCACCTGCGAGAACCGCAGAGGCGACCGAGCAGCAGACGGCGTCGCGGCGCCGAGCGCCGGGCGGCGGCGCATCCTCAGCGCACACAGTCCTCAATCGGACCAGCACACTGCAGATGTCCACCGCGCTTCGCACCGGGCCCGCGAGGACCTACTTTGGCCGCACGGCGCCGCGTGCAGGGTGCGCCGGCGCGCAGCTGCGCCGCCTGCCGCCTCCGTCGGCCGGCGCGCCTGCCACTGGCCGCCCCCACCAGCCGGCTGTAGCGCGTGCGCCCACGCACCGCGCGGCCAGCACGCCGGGAGGCCCCCCCTCACCGGCCGGGGACGGTCCCACCCAGCCACCGCCGCGTATCGCTTCACACCCACATGCCATTCACGTTCGTGGGCATGGTGGGTATCGCTGAAACAACCGGTTGGTAGCTCAACCGATCGTCGCCATCACTGATTCACCTCTAGCGAGAACAACCGCACCACAACCGTTTACCAGTTGTTCATTTGCGTAACGTCACCAGCAAACGTAGACGTCCATCGCCATTTGCAAATTCAACGATTGTTGCATGCCTGTGTCAGGTGTCACGACACACTATGTCTGCCCACATACACGCAACAACATGTGCACGCTTCGCGAACACGTGGAAGGTGGCCCCCGTACGTATGCGATGTCCATTGCGCGAACGACTGTCAACCGGCCTCTGTCGCATGTCGCAGATGTGGAACGCAGTGCACCATGCTATCACGGTGTGTGAGAAGAGACGACTACGTCTGACAACACGCGCCACTACATCAACAGACGGCTCATGCTGATCGCCATCCACGGCATACCATACTGCAATCCAGCTCTTATAGGGAGACGACACGTAGCTGAGTGCACAATATTTGGACCGTATGGTTCGCCGTTGTTGGCGCAGTCGTGGTACGGTCACACATGTACCACGATGTATCATTCAGTACATGAGGACCAATGTGCAGTACAGTGTGTGATTTGGACGTACAACATCAGCGGACAGTTGACACACGCCGTACCACAACGTAGGCTGTGCTTCGCCATGCAAATGCCAATGAACAACTGCGAAGGGCATTGAGCATGTACGTCCTGCTGCCATCCGCATTACAGTGTATAGCTGCAAGGTGTTTAACATGAAGCGATACTCTGGGGACCAGGCAGTGCGAGTAGCAAACTATATTGCGGGGGTTGCAGTTAGGCAACACCACACTAATTTAACGCGTCGTATGACAATTACAGAGCAGGTTAAGGCCCAACGTGTGTTGGGTTAAGGCCCAACGTGTGTTGGGTTAAGGCCCAACGTGTGTTGGGTTAAGGCCCAACGTGTGTTGGGTTAAGGCCCAACGTGTGTTGGGTTAAGGCCCAACGTGTGTTGGGTTAAGGCCCAACGTGTGTTGGGTTAAGGCCCAACGTGTGTTGGGTTAAGGCCCAACGTGTGTTGGGTTAAGGCCCAACGTGTGTTGGGTTAAGGCCCAACGTGTGTTGGGTTAAGGCCCAACGTGTGTTGGGTTAAGGCCCAACGTGTGTTGGGTTAAGGCCCAACGTGTGTTGGGTTAAGGCCCAACGTGTGTTGGGTTAAGGCCCAACGTGTGTTGGGTTAAGGCCCAACGTGTGTTGGGTTAAGGCCCAACGTGTGTTGGGTTAAGGCCCAACGTGTGTTGGGTTAAGGCCCAACGTGTGTTGGGTTAAGGCCCAACGTGTGTTGGGTTAAGGCGCAACGTGTGTTGGGTTAAGGCGCAACGTGGGTTACGTTAAGGCGCAACGTGGGTTACGTTAAGGCGCAACGTGGGTTACGTTAAGGCGCAACGTGGGTTACGTTAAGGCGCAACGTGGGTTACGTTAAGGCGCAACGTGGGTTACGTTAAGGCGCAACGTGGGTTACGTTAAGGCGCAACGTGGGTTACGTTAAGGCCCAATATAGGTTAGGTTAAGGCCCAATATAGGTTAGGTTAAGGCCCAATATAGGTTAGGTTAAGGCCCAATATAGGTTAGGTTAAGGCCCAATATAGGTTAGGTTAAGGTACAATATAGGTTAGGTTAAGGTACAATATAGGTTAGGTTAAGGTACAATATAGGTTAGGTTAAGGTACAATATGGGTTAGGTTAAGGTACAATATGGGTTAGGTTAAGGCGCAATATGGGTTAGGTTAAGGCGCAATATGGGTTAGGTTAAGGCGCAATATGGGTTAGGTTAAGGCGCAATATGGGTTAGGTTAAGGCGCAATATGGGTTAGGTTAAGGCGCAATATGGGTTAGGTTAAGGCGCAATATGGGTTAGGTTAAGGCGCAATATGGGTTAGGTTAAGGCGCAATATGGGTTAGGTTAAGGTACAATATAGGTTAGGTTAAGGTACAATATAGGTTAGGTTAAGGTACAATATAGGTTAGGTTAAGGTACAATATGGGTTAGGTTAAGGTACAATATAGGTTAGGTTAAGGCACAATATGGGTTAGGTTAAGGCGCAATATGGGTTAGGGTAAGGCGCAATATGGGTTAGGTTAAGGCGCAATATGGGTTAGGTTAAGGCGCAACGTGGGTTACGTTAAGGCGCAACGTGGGTTACGTTAAGGCGCAACGTGGGTTACGTTAAGGCGCAACGTGGGTTACGTTAAGGCGCAACGTGGGTTACGTTAAGGCGCAACGTGGGTTACGTTAAGGCCCAATATAGGTTAGGTTAAGGCCCAATATAGGTTAGGTTAAGGCCCAATATAGGTTAGGTTAAGGCCCAATATAGGTTAGGTTAAGGCCCAATATAGGTTAGGTTAAGGTACAATATAGGTTAGGTTAAGGTACAATATAGGTTAGGTTAAGGTACAATATGGGTTAGGTTAAGGCGCAATATGGGTTAGGTTAAGGCGCAATATGGGTTAGGTTAAGGCGCAATATGGGTTAGGTTAAGGCGCAACGTGGGTTACGTTAAGGCGCAACGTGGGTTACGTTAAGGCGCAACGTGGGTTACGTTAAGGCGCAACGTGGGTTACGTTAAGGCGCAACGTGGGTTACGTTAAGGCCCAATATAGGTTAGGTTAAGGCCCAATATAGGTTAGGTTAAGGCCCAATATAGGTTAGGTTAAGGCCCAATATAGGTTAGGTTAAGGTACAATATGGGTTAGGTTAAGGTACAATATGGGTTAGGTTAAGGTACAATATAGGTTAGGTTAAGGCGCAACGTGGGTTACGTTAAGGCCCAATATAGGTTAGGTTAAGGCCCAATATAGGTTAGGTTAAGGCCCAATATAGGTTAGGTTAAGGCCCAATATAGGTTAGGTTAAGGCCCAATATAGGTTAGGTTAAGGTACAATATAGGTTAGGTTAAGGTACAATATAGGTTAGGTTAAGGTACAATATGGGTTAGGTTAAGGTACAATATGGGTTAGGTTAAGGTACAATATAGGTTAGGTTAAGGCACAATATGGGTTAGGTTAAGGCGCAATATGGGTTAGGTTAAGGCGCAATATGGGTTAGGTTAAGGCGCAATATGGGTTAGGTTAAGGCGCAATATGGGTTAGGTTAAGGCACAATACGGGTTAGGTTAAGGCACAATACGGGTTAGGTTAAGGCACAATACGGGTTAGGTTAAGGCACACATTGTTGTAAGGAAAGGTGTTTTCGGGGGGGGGGGGGGGGCTGGTTTGTTGATTGTGATTATCGTAAGTAAATGACTGCGGCATCATCTGATTTGCCACGTCAGGGTGCACCTTTGGCTCAT
>NW_025726217.1:25000-30000 GCF_021461395.2 Schistocerca americana | reverse complement strand
GAAGCGAACTCTCCCAGCACAGCGCACGCGCCAACACGTCCGCACAGCTGCGATACAAACCACCTGCGAGAACCGCAGAGGCGACCGAGCAGCAGACGGCGTCGCGGCGCCGAGCGCCGGGCGGCGGCGCATCCTCAGCGCACACAGTCCTCAATCGGACCAGCACACTGCAGATGTCCACCGCGCTTCGCACCGGGCCCGCGAGGACCTACTTTGGCCGCACGGCGCCGCGTGCAGGGTGCGCCGGCGCGCAGCTGCGCCGCCTGCCGCCTCCGTCGGCCGGCGCGCCTGCCACTGGCCGCCCCCACCAGCCGGCTGTAGCGCGTGCGCCCACGCACCGCGCGGCCAGCACGCCGGGAGGCCCCCCCTCACCGGCCGGGGACGGTCCCACCCAGCCACCGCCGCGTATCGCTTCACACCCACATGCCATTCACGTTCGTGGGCATGGTGGGTATCGCTGAAACAACCGGTTGGTAGCTCAACCGATCGTCGCCATCACTGATTCACCTCTAGCGAGAACAACCGCACCACAACCGTTTACCAGTTGTTCATTTGCGTAACGTCACCAGCAAACGTAGACGTCCATCGCCATTTGCAAATTCAACGATTGTTGCATGCCTGTGTCAGGTGTCACGACACACTATGTCTGCCCACATACACGCAACAACATGTGCACGCTTCGCGAACACGTGGAAGGCGGCCCCCGTACGTATGCGATGTCCATTGCGCGAACGACTGTCAACCGGCCTCTGTCGCATGTCGCAGATGTGGAACGCAGTGCACCATGCTATCACGGTGTGTGAGAAGAGACGACTACGTCTGACAACACGCGCCACTACATCAACAGACGGCTCATGCTGATCGCCATCCACGGCATACCATACTGCAATCCAGCTCTTATAGGGAGACGACACGTAGCTGAGTGCACAATATTTGGACCGTATGGTTCGCCGTTGTTGGCGCAGTCGTGGTACGGTCACACATGTACCACGATGTATCATTCAGTACATGAGGACCAATGTGCAGTACAGTGTGTGATTTGGACGTACAACATCAGCGGACAGTTGACACACGCCGTACCACAACGTAGGCTGTGCTTCGCCATGCAAATGCCAATGAACAACTGCGAAGGGCATTGAGCATGTACGTCCTGCTGCCATCCGCATTACAGTGTATAGCTGCAAGGTGTTTAACATGAAGCGATACTCTGGGGACCAGGCAGTGCGAGTAGCAAACTATATTGCGGGGGTTGCAGTTAGGCAACACCACACTAATTTAACGCGTCGTATGACAATTACAGAGCAGGTTAAGGCCCAACGTGTGTTGGGTTAAGGCCCAACGTGTGTTGGGTTAAGGCCCAACGTGTGTTGGGTTAAGGCCCAACGTGTGTTGGGTTAAGGCCCAACGTGTGTTGGGTTAAGGCCCAACGTGTGTTGGGTTAAGGCCCAACGTGTGTTGGGTTAAGGCCCAACGTGTGTTGGGTTAAGGCCCAACGTGTGTTGGGTTAAGGCCCAACGTGTGTTGGGTTAAGGCCCAACGTGTGTTGGGTTAAGGCCCAACGTGTGTTGGGTTAAGGCCCAACGTGTGTTGGGTTAAGGCCCAACGTGTGTTGGGTTAAGGCCCAACGTGTGTTGGGTTAAGGCCCAACGTGTGTTGGGTTAAGGCCCAACGTGTGTTGGGTTAAGGCCCAACGTGTGTTGGGTTAAGGCGCAACGTGTGTTGGGTTAAGGCGCAACGTGGGTTACGTTAAGGCGCAACGTGGGTTACGTTAAGGCGCAACGTGGGTTACGTTAAGGCGCAACGTGGGTTACGTTAAGGCGCAACGTGGGTTACGTTAAGGCGCAACGTGGGTTACGTTAAGGCGCAACGTGGGTTACGTTAAGGCGCAACGTGGGTTACGTTAAGGCCCAATATAGGTTAGGTTAAGGCCCAATATAGGTTAGGTTAAGGCCCAATATAGGTTAGGTTAAGGCCCAATATAGGTTAGGTTAAGGCCCAATATAGGTTAGGTTAAGGTACAATATAGGTTAGGTTAAGGTACAATATAGGTTAGGTTAAGGTACAATATAGGTTAGGTTAAGGTACAATATGGGTTAGGTTAAGGTACAATATGGGTTAGGTTAAGGCGCAATATGGGTTAGGTTAAGGCGCAATATGGGTTAGGTTAAGGCGCAATATGGGTTAGGTTAAGGCGCAATATGGGTTAGGTTAAGGCGCAATATGGGTTAGGTTAAGGCGCAATATGGGTTAGGTTAAGGCGCAATATGGGTTAGGTTAAGGCGCAATATGGGTTAGGTTAAGGCGCAATATGGGTTAGGTTAAGGTACAATATAGGTTAGGTTAAGGTACAATATAGGTTAGGTTAAGGTACAATATAGGTTAGGTTAAGGTACAATATGGGTTAGGTTAAGGTACAATATAGGTTAGGTTAAGGCACAATATGGGTTAGGTTAAGGCGCAATATGGGTTAGGGTAAGGCGCAATATGGGTTAGGTTAAGGCGCAATATGGGTTAGGTTAAGGCGCAACGTGGGTTACGTTAAGGCGCAACGTGGGTTACGTTAAGGCGCAACGTGGGTTACGTTAAGGCGCAACGTGGGTTACGTTAAGGCGCAACGTGGGTTACGTTAAGGCGCAACGTGGGTTACGTTAAGGCCCAATATAGGTTAGGTTAAGGCCCAATATAGGTTAGGTTAAGGCCCAATATAGGTTAGGTTAAGGCCCAATATAGGTTAGGTTAAGGCCCAATATAGGTTAGGTTAAGGTACAATATAGGTTAGGTTAAGGTACAATATAGGTTAGGTTAAGGTACAATATGGGTTAGGTTAAGGCGCAATATGGGTTAGGTTAAGGCGCAATATGGGTTAGGTTAAGGCGCAATATGGGTTAGGTTAAGGCGCAACGTGGGTTACGTTAAGGCGCAACGTGGGTTACGTTAAGGCGCAACGTGGGTTACGTTAAGGCGCAACGTGGGTTACGTTAAGGCGCAACGTGGGTTACGTTAAGGCCCAATATAGGTTAGGTTAAGGCCCAATATAGGTTAGGTTAAGGCCCAATATAGGTTAGGTTAAGGCCCAATATAGGTTAGGTTAAGGTACAATATGGGTTAGGTTAAGGTACAATATGGGTTAGGTTAAGGTACAATATAGGTTAGGTTAAGGCGCAACGTGGGTTACGTTAAGGCCCAATATAGGTTAGGTTAAGGCCCAATATAGGTTAGGTTAAGGCCCAATATAGGTTAGGTTAAGGCCCAATATAGGTTAGGTTAAGGCCCAATATAGGTTAGGTTAAGGTACAATATAGGTTAGGTTAAGGTACAATATAGGTTAGGTTAAGGTACAATATGGGTTAGGTTAAGGTACAATATGGGTTAGGTTAAGGTACAATATAGGTTAGGTTAAGGCACAATATGGGTTAGGTTAAGGCGCAATATGGGTTAGGTTAAGGCGCAATATGGGTTAGGTTAAGGCGCAATATGGGTTAGGTTAAGGCGCAATATGGGTTAGGTTAAGGCACAATACGGGTTAGGTTAAGGCACAATACGGGTTAGGTTAAGGCACAATACGGGTTAGGTTAAGGCACACATTGTTGTAAGGAAAGGTGTTTTCGGGGGGGGGGGGGGCTGGTTTGTTGATTGTGATTATCGTAAGTAAATGACTGCGGCATCATCTGATTTGCCACGTCAGGGTGCACCTTTGGCTCATAACAGGCGGCGCTCTGATTCCATGCTTGTGGCAGACCTGTGTCTTTCATTCGTGCCATTGTTTGTGTGGTGTGACAGGAGGCAGTATTGTGATGTTGGGTGCACCCCTGTGTAGGACATGTGTGGGTGTTGGTGGCTTAGCTGAGCAATGGTGGTTGTCGGAAGGGTGGGATATTCTGTTTTCCGAGTGGACCTCCCGGTCTGGTTATGATAGTGTGGATTGTCTAATGTGGCAGAGAGGATGCACTGGGTGTTGTTCCATGCTGGTGCTTAGATATTGTCTGTGTGCCTGTTACAGGCAGAGAGTAGTGCGTGATAAGAGTGTCTGGCTGACGTGTGATTGTGAGCAGAGTCTTTCAGCATGTATACGGACAGTTGTATACATTATCTGTATTCTGATGGCTCTATCTATTACTAATCAGCGCCGTGTATACGTTTAATCCGGTTCCAGTCGAAACTATTGTATCTCTGTACATTAGTGACACGGCGAGCCCGCTATGTAGTTACTCGTCTCGGCAGCTTCCACCGGTGTATGGCAAATGATTATAAGGAATCAGTCTAGTCGTCAATACCGATAGTGTGACGTCACATGTCTGGGGTGGGGGACGCTGCGCCCTTCCGGTGGGTCATGGCCTAGGAAGACTCTTCCCACGCAGGGGGGCTTGGACTGTCATTGACTCTTCCGAGTAATATACTTGCCGTACGTTTTTGCGACTGCGAGTGCAACGCTCACCGGTACCGACATGGATGGAGCGCCTCCTAGCTGCCGCTGAGCATCTGCATTCGTACAGAGAGCAACGCGCTCGCGTCTGTAGCTCGTACGTGGTACAGCTCGCAGCTCATGTATAGGGACAGCGGGAATGTCGCATATTGGACATAACTCTTCATGAAACGCACGTTATAGGGGTGGATTGCACATTGCGAGTGCGAGCAAAGTCCGCCGTTCATCCGCTGGAGCTGCGAGTTGGGCGGTTGGGGTGGGGCACGAACAGGTGCAGGTGGAGTGATTGCCGGTCCACGACTTCGTGCGGCAGAGGCGCTGGCGTTGGGGTGCTGTTGTCGACAGAGGATGCAGGCTTTGTGGGTGGGGTCGAAAGAAGGGCACTGTGGGCCCATGGCTGTCTTAGTCGGCTTGGCGTCTCATAGATGACGGTATCGTCGTTGCAGGAGGTCATGTTGCGGGAGACCTACAGATGGCGGTATGTTTTGCGGTGCGCTCGACATGGCGGACGTAGTGTTGTCAGATTCGCATAGATGGAGGTATTGCATGTGGTTTCGCCGTATTTTCATAGATGGCG
>NW_025726217.1:12500-17500 GCF_021461395.2 Schistocerca americana | reverse complement strand
TTACCGCGGCTGCTGGCACCAGACTTGCCCTCCAATAGATACTCGTTAAAGGATTTAAAGTGTACTCATTCCGATTACGGGGCCTCGGATGAGTCCCGTATCGTTATTTTTCGTCACTACCTCCCCGTGCCGGGAGTGGGTAATTTGCGCGCCTGCTGCCTTCCTTGGATGTGGTAGCCGTTTCTCAGGCTCCCTCTCCGGAATCGAACCCTGATTCCCCGTTACCCGTTACAACCATGGTAGGCGCAGAACCTACCATCGACAGTTGATAAGGCAGACATTTGAAAGATGCGTCGCCGGTACGAGGACCGTGCGATCAGCCCAAAGTTATTCAGAGTCACCAAGGCAAACGGACCGGACGAGCCGACCGATTGGTTTTGATCTAATAAAAGCGTCCCTTCCATCTCTGGTCGGGACTCTGTTTGCATGTATTAGCTCTAGAATTACCACAGTTATCCAAGTAACGTGGGTACGATCTAAGGAACCATAACTGATTTAATGAGCCATTCGCGGTTTCACCTTAATGCGGCTTGTACTGAGACATGCATGGCTTAATCTTTGAGACAAGCATATGACTACTGGCAGGATCAACCAGGGAGCTGCGTCAACTAGAGCTGAGCAGCCGGCCGCCCGGGAGTGTGTCCCGGGGGCCCGCGCGAACACGCAAGCGTCCGCTCAATTATTCTGCAAACAGGAGGAGGCTGAGCTCCCCTGCACAATACACCTCGAAACCCTCTCAGGTCCCGGCGGCGCGCAGCGCCGTCCTAAGTACTTGGTCGGGTTCGAGAGAGGCGCAATCGCCCGGAGTTTGGCGAGTAGACGCTTTAGGTGCGACCACCCGTGCTCCCAACTGAGCTTGCCGCTGCCGACAGAGGCCCGGGAGCGTGCTGTCGTGGCATTGCCGGCGGGAGACAACACGCGCCACCTACGGTGGCCGGCAGCTCCAACGCCAGCGCCACAGAAGGACAAAAGCCCCACTTGGGTGCCGAAGCGAACTCTCCCAGCACAGCGCACGCGCCAACACGTCCGCACAGCTGCGATACAAACCACCTGCGAGAACCGCAGAGGCGACCGAGCAGCAGACGGCGTCGCGGCGCCGAGCGCCGGGCGGCGGCGCATCCTCAGCGCACACAGTCCTCAATCGGACCAGCACACTGCAGATGTCCACCGCGCTTCGCACCGGGCCCGCGAGGACCTACTTTGGCCGCACGGCGCCGCGTGCAGGGTGCGCCGGCGCGCAGCTGCGCCGCCTGCCGCCTCCGTCGGCCGGCGCGCCTGCCACTGGCCGCCCCCACCAGCCGGCTGTAGCGCGTGCGCCCACGCACCGCGCGGCCAGCACGCCGGGAGGCCCCCCCTCACCGGCCGGGGACGGTCCCACCCAGCCACCGCCGCGTATCGCTTCACACCCACATGCCATTCACGTTCGTGGGCATGGTGGGTATCGCTGAAACAACCGGTTGGTAGCTCAACCGATCGTCGCCATCACTGATTCACCTCTAGCGAGAACAACCGCACCACAACCGTTTACCAGTTGTTCATTTGCGTAACGTCACCAGCAAACGTAGACGTCCATCGCCATTTGCAAATTCAACGATTGTTGCATGCCTGTGTCAGGTGTCACGACACACTATGTCTGCCCACATACACGCAACAACATGTGCACGCTTCGCGAACACGTGGAAGGTGGCCCCCGTACGTATGCGATGTCCATTGCGCGAACGACTGTCAACCGGCCTCTGTCGCATGTCGCAGATGTGGAACGCAGTGCACCATGCTATCACGGTGTGTGAGAAGAGACGACTACGTCTGACAACACGCGCCACTACATCAACAGACGGCTCATGCTGATCGCCATCCACGGCATACCATACTGCAATCCAGCTCTTATAGGGAGACGACACGTAGCTGAGTGCACAATATTTGGACCGTATGGTTCGCCGTTGTTGGCGCAGTCGTGGTACGGTCACACATGTACCACGATGTATCATTCAGTACATGAGGACCAATGTGCAGTACAGTGTGTGATTTGGACGTACAACATCAGCGGACAGTTGACACACGCCGTACCACAACGTAGGCTGTGCTTCGCCATGCAAATGCCAATGAACAACTGCGAAGGGCATTGAGCATGTACGTCCTGCTGCCATCCGCATTACAGTGTATAGCTGCAAGGTGTTTAACATGAAGCGATACTCTGGGGACCAGGCAGTGCGAGTAGCAAACTATATTGCGGGGGTTGCAGTTAGGCAACACCACACTAATTTAACGCGTCGTATGACAATTACAGAGCAGGTTAAGGCCCAACGTGTGTTGGGTTAAGGCCCAACGTGTGTTGGGTTAAGGCCCAACGTGTGTTGGGTTAAGGCCCAACGTGTGTTGGGTTAAGGCCCAACGTGTGTTGGGTTAAGGCCCAACGTGTGTTGGGTTAAGGCCCAACGTGTGTTGGGTTAAGGCCCAACGTGTGTTGGGTTAAGGCCCAACGTGTGTTGGGTTAAGGCCCAACGTGTGTTGGGTTAAGGCCCAACGTGTGTTGGGTTAAGGCCCAACGTGTGTTGGGTTAAGGCCCAACGTGTGTTGGGTTAAGGCCCAACGTGTGTTGGGTTAAGGCCCAACGTGTGTTGGGTTAAGGCCCAACGTGTGTTGGGTTAAGGCCCAACGTGTGTTGGGTTAAGGCCCAACGTGTGTTGGGTTAAGGCCCAACGTGTGTTGGGTTAAGGCGCAACGTGTGTTGGGTTAAGGCGCAACGTGGGTTACGTTAAGGCGCAACGTGGGTTACGTTAAGGCGCAACGTGGGTTACGTTAAGGCGCAACGTGGGTTACGTTAAGGCGCAACGTGGGTTACGTTAAGGCGCAACGTGGGTTACGTTAAGGCGCAACGTGGGTTACGTTAAGGCGCAACGTGGGTTACGTTAAGGCCCAATATAGGTTAGGTTAAGGCCCAATATAGGTTAGGTTAAGGCCCAATATAGGTTAGGTTAAGGCCCAATATAGGTTAGGTTAAGGCCCAATATAGGTTAGGTTAAGGTACAATATAGGTTAGGTTAAGGTACAATATAGGTTAGGTTAAGGTACAATATAGGTTAGGTTAAGGTACAATATGGGTTAGGTTAAGGTACAATATGGGTTAGGTTAAGGCGCAATATGGGTTAGGTTAAGGCGCAATATGGGTTAGGTTAAGGCGCAATATGGGTTAGGTTAAGGCGCAATATGGGTTAGGTTAAGGCGCAATATGGGTTAGGTTAAGGCGCAATATGGGTTAGGTTAAGGCGCAATATGGGTTAGGTTAAGGCGCAATATGGGTTAGGTTAAGGCGCAATATGGGTTAGGTTAAGGTACAATATAGGTTAGGTTAAGGTACAATATAGGTTAGGTTAAGGTACAATATAGGTTAGGTTAAGGTACAATATGGGTTAGGTTAAGGTACAATATAGGTTAGGTTAAGGCACAATATGGGTTAGGTTAAGGCGCAATATGGGTTAGGGTAAGGCGCAATATGGGTTAGGTTAAGGCGCAATATGGGTTAGGTTAAGGCGCAACGTGGGTTACGTTAAGGCGCAACGTGGGTTACGTTAAGGCGCAACGTGGGTTACGTTAAGGCGCAACGTGGGTTACGTTAAGGCGCAACGTGGGTTACGTTAAGGCGCAACGTGGGTTACGTTAAGGCCCAATATAGGTTAGGTTAAGGCCCAATATAGGTTAGGTTAAGGCCCAATATAGGTTAGGTTAAGGCCCAATATAGGTTAGGTTAAGGCCCAATATAGGTTAGGTTAAGGTACAATATAGGTTAGGTTAAGGTACAATATAGGTTAGGTTAAGGTACAATATGGGTTAGGTTAAGGCGCAATATGGGTTAGGTTAAGGCGCAATATGGGTTAGGTTAAGGCGCAATATGGGTTAGGTTAAGGCGCAACGTGGGTTACGTTAAGGCGCAACGTGGGTTACGTTAAGGCGCAACGTGGGTTACGTTAAGGCGCAACGTGGGTTACGTTAAGGCGCAACGTGGGTTACGTTAAGGCCCAATATAGGTTAGGTTAAGGCCCAATATAGGTTAGGTTAAGGCCCAATATAGGTTAGGTTAAGGCCCAATATAGGTTAGGTTAAGGTACAATATGGGTTAGGTTAAGGTACAATATGGGTTAGGTTAAGGTACAATATAGGTTAGGTTAAGGCGCAACGTGGGTTACGTTAAGGCCCAATATAGGTTAGGTTAAGGCCCAATATAGGTTAGGTTAAGGCCCAATATAGGTTAGGTTAAGGCCCAATATAGGTTAGGTTAAGGCCCAATATAGGTTAGGTTAAGGTACAATATAGGTTAGGTTAAGGTACAATATAGGTTAGGTTAAGGTACAATATGGGTTAGGTTAAGGTACAATATGGGTTAGGTTAAGGTACAATATAGGTTAGGTTAAGGCACAATATGGGTTAGGTTAAGGCGCAATATGGGTTAGGTTAAGGCGCAATATGGGTTAGGTTAAGGCGCAATATGGGTTAGGTTAAGGCGCAATATGGGTTAGGTTAAGGCACAATACGGGTTAGGTTAAGGCACAATACGGGTTAGGTTAAGGCACAATACGGGTTAGGTTAAGGCACACATTGTTGTAAGGAAAGGTGTTTTCGGGGGGGGGGGGGGGCTGGTTTGTTGATTGTGATTATCGTAAGTAAATGACTGCGGCATCATCTGATTTGCCACGTCAGGGTGCACCTTTGGCTCATAACAGGCGGCGCTCTGATTCCATGCTTGTGGCAGACCTGTGTCTTTCATTCGTGCCATTGTTTGTGTGGTGTGACAGGAGGCAGTATTGTGATGTTGGGTGCACCCCTGTGTAGGACATGTGTGGGTGTTGGTGGCTTAGCTGAGCAATGGTGGTTGTCGGAAGGGTGGGATATTCTGTTTTCCGAGTGGACCTCCCGGTCTGGTTATGATAGTGTGGATTGTCTAATGTGGCAGAGAGGATGCACTGGGTGTTGTTCCATGCTGGTGCTTAGATATTGTCTGTGTG
>NW_025726217.1:0-5000 GCF_021461395.2 Schistocerca americana | reverse complement strand
AAATGCTTTCGCTTCTGTTCGTCTTGCGACGATCCAAGAATTTCACCTCTAACGTCGCAATACGAATGCCCCCGCCTGTCCCTATTAATCATTACCTCGGGTTCCGAAAACCAACAAAATAGAACCGAGGTCCTATTCCATTATTCCATGCACACAGTATTCAGGCGGGCTTGCCTGCTTTAAGCACTCTAATTTGTTCAAAGTAAACGTGCCGGCCCACCGAGACACTCACTCAAGAGCACCCTGGTAGGATTGCAACGGGGTCCGCCTCGGGACGCACGAGCACGCACGAGGCGCGTCGCACGCCTTCAGCTCGCCCCACCGGCAGGACGTCCCACGATACATGCCAGTTAAACACCGACGGGCGGTGAACCAACAGCGTGGGACACAAATCCAACTACGAGCTTTTTAACCGCAACAACTTTAATATACGCTATTGGAGCTGGAATTACCGCGGCTGCTGGCACCAGACTTGCCCTCCAATAGATACTCGTTAAAGGATTTAAAGTGTACTCATTCCGATTACGGGGCCTCGGATGAGTCCCGTATCGTTATTTTTCGTCACTACCTCCCCGTGCCGGGAGTGGGTAATTTGCGCGCCTGCTGCCTTCCTTGGATGTGGTAGCCGTTTCTCAGGCTCCCTCTCCGGAATCGAACCCTGATTCCCCGTTACCCGTTACAACCATGGTAGGCGCAGAACCTACCATCGACAGTTGATAAGGCAGACATTTGAAAGATGCGTCGCCGGTACGAGGACCGTGCGATCAGCCCAAAGTTATTCAGAGTCACCAAGGCAAACGGACCGGACGAGCCGACCGATTGGTTTTGATCTAATAAAAGCGTCCCTTCCATCTCTGGTCGGGACTCTGTTTGCATGTATTAGCTCTAGAATTACCACAGTTATCCAAGTAACGTGGGTACGATCTAAGGAACCATAACTGATTTAATGAGCCATTCGCGGTTTCACCTTAATGCGGCTTGTACTGAGACATGCATGGCTTAATCTTTGAGACAAGCATATGACTACTGGCAGGATCAACCAGGGAGCTGCGTCAACTAGAGCTGAGCAGCCGGCCGCCCGGGAGTGTGTCCCGGGGGCCCGCGCGAACACGCAAGCGTCCGCTCAATTATTCTGCAAACAGGAGGAGGCTGAGCTCCCCTGCACAATACACCTCGAAACCCTCTCAGGTCCCGGCGGCGCGCAGCGCCGTCCTAAGTACTTGGTCGGGTTCGAGAGAGGCGCAATCGCCCGGAGTTTGGCGAGTAGACGCTTTAGGTGCGACCACCCGTGCTCCCAACTGAGCTTGCCGCTGCCGACAGAGGCCCGGGAGCGTGCTGTCGTGGCATTGCCGGCGGGAGACAACACGCGCCACCTACGGTGGCCGGCAGCTCCAACGCCAGCGCCACAGAAGGACAAAAGCCCCACTTGGGTGCCGAAGCGAACTCTCCCAGCACAGCGCACGCGCCAACACGTCCGCACAGCTGCGATACAAACCACCTGCGAGAACCGCAGAGGCGACCGAGCAGCAGACGGCGTCGCGGCGCCGAGCGCCGGGCGGCGGCGCATCCTCAGCGCACACAGTCCTCAATCGGACCAGCACACTGCAGATGTCCACCGCGCTTCGCACCGGGCCCGCGAGGACCTACTTTGGCCGCACGGCGCCGCGTGCAGGGTGCGCCGGCGCGCAGCTGCGCCGCCTGCCGCCTCCGTCGGCCGGCGCGCCTGCCACTGGCCGCCCCCACCAGCCGGCTGTAGCGCGTGCGCCCACGCACCGCGCGGCCAGCACGCCGGGAGGCCCCCCCTCACCGGCCGGGGACGGTCCCACCCAGCCACCGCCGCGTATCGCTTCACACCCACATGCCATTCACGTTCGTGGGCATGGTGGGTATCGCTGAAACAACCGGTTGGTAGCTCAACCGATCGTCGCCATCACTGATTCACCTCTAGCGAGAACAACCGCACCACAACCGTTTACCAGTTGTTCATTTGCGTAACGTCACCAGCAAACGTAGACGTCCATCGCCATTTGCAAATTCAACGATTGTTGCATGCCTGTGTCAGGTGTCACGACACACTATGTCTGCCCACATACACGCAACAACATGTGCACGCTTCGCGAACACGTGGAAGGTGGCCCCCGTACGTATGCGATGTCCATTGCGCGAACGACTGTCAACCGGCCTCTGTCGCATGTCGCAGATGTGGAACGCAGTGCACCATGCTATCACGGTGTGTGAGAAGAGACGACTACGTCTGACAACACGCGCCACTACATCAACAGACGGCTCATGCTGATCGCCATCCACGGCATACCATACTGCAATCCAGCTCTTATAGGGAGACGACACGTAGCTGAGTGCACAATATTTGGACCGTATGGTTCGCCGTTGTTGGCGCAGTCGTGGTACGGTCACACATGTACCACGATGTATCATTCAGTACATGAGGACCAATGTGCAGTACAGTGTGTGATTTGGACGTACAACATCAGCGGACAGTTGACACACGCCGTACCACAACGTAGGCTGTGCTTCGCCATGCAAATGCCAATGAACAACTGCGAAGGGCATTGAGCATGTACGTCCTGCTGCCATCCGCATTACAGTGTATAGCTGCAAGGTGTTTAACATGAAGCGATACTCTGGGGACCAGGCAGTGCGAGTAGCAAACTATATTGCGGGGGTTGCAGTTAGGCAACACCACACTAATTTAACGCGTCGTATGACAATTACAGAGCAGGTTAAGGCCCAACGTGTGTTGGGTTAAGGCCCAACGTGTGTTGGGTTAAGGCCCAACGTGTGTTGGGTTAAGGCCCAACGTGTGTTGGGTTAAGGCCCAACGTGTGTTGGGTTAAGGCCCAACGTGTGTTGGGTTAAGGCCCAACGTGTGTTGGGTTAAGGCCCAACGTGTGTTGGGTTAAGGCCCAACGTGTGTTGGGTTAAGGCCCAACGTGTGTTGGGTTAAGGCCCAACGTGTGTTGGGTTAAGGCCCAACGTGTGTTGGGTTAAGGCCCAACGTGTGTTGGGTTAAGGCCCAACGTGTGTTGGGTTAAGGCCCAACGTGTGTTGGGTTAAGGCCCAACGTGTGTTGGGTTAAGGCCCAACGTGTGTTGGGTTAAGGCCCAACGTGTGTTGGGTTAAGGCCCAACGTGTGTTGGGTTAAGGCCCAACGTGTGTTGGGTTAAGGCCCAACGTGTGTTGGGTTAAGGCCCAACGTGTGTTGGGTTAAGGCCCAACGTGTGTTGGGTTAAGGCCCAACGTGTGTTGGGTTAAGGCCCAACGTGTGTTGGGTTAAGGCCCAACGTGTGTTGGGTTAAGGCGCAACGTGTGTTGGGTTAAGGCGCAACGTGGGTTACGTTAAGGCGCAACGTGGGTTACGTTAAGGCGCAACGTGGGTTACGTTAAGGCGCAACGTGGGTTACGTTAAGGCGCAACGTGGGTTACGTTAAGGCGCAACGTGGGTTACGTTAAGGCGCAACGTGGGTTACGTTAAGGCGCAACGTGGGTTACGTTAAGGCCCAATATAGGTTAGGTTAAGGCCCAATATAGGTTAGGTTAAGGCCCAATATAGGTTAGGTTAAGGCCCAATATAGGTTAGGTTAAGGCCCAATATAGGTTAGGTTAAGGTACAATATAGGTTAGGTTAAGGTACAATATAGGTTAGGTTAAGGTACAATATAGGTTAGGTTAAGGTACAATATGGGTTAGGTTAAGGTACAATATGGGTTAGGTTAAGGCGCAATATGGGTTAGGTTAAGGCGCAATATGGGTTAGGTTAAGGCGCAATATGGGTTAGGTTAAGGCGCAATATGGGTTAGGTTAAGGCGCAATATGGGTTAGGTTAAGGCGCAATATGGGTTAGGTTAAGGCGCAATATGGGTTAGGTTAAGGCGCAATATGGGTTAGGTTAAGGCGCAATATGGGTTAGGTTAAGGTACAATATAGGTTAGGTTAAGGTACAATATAGGTTAGGTTAAGGTACAATATAGGTTAGGTTAAGGTACAATATGGGTTAGGTTAAGGTACAATATAGGTTAGGTTAAGGCACAATATGGGTTAGGTTAAGGCGCAATATGGGTTAGGGTAAGGCGCAATATGGGTTAGGTTAAGGCGCAATATGGGTTAGGTTAAGGCGCAACGTGGGTTACGTTAAGGCGCAACGTGGGTTACGTTAAGGCGCAACGTGGGTTACGTTAAGGCGCAACGTGGGTTACGTTAAGGCGCAACGTGGGTTACGTTAAGGCGCAACGTGGGTTACGTTAAGGCCCAATATAGGTTAGGTTAAGGCCCAATATAGGTTAGGTTAAGGCCCAATATAGGTTAGGTTAAGGCCCAATATAGGTTAGGTTAAGGCCCAATATAGGTTAGGTTAAGGTACAATATAGGTTAGGTTAAGGTACAATATAGGTTAGGTTAAGGTACAATATGGGTTAGGTTAAGGCGCAATATGGGTTAGGTTAAGGCGCAATATGGGTTAGGTTAAGGCGCAATATGGGTTAGGTTAAGGCGCAACGTGGGTTACGTTAAGGCGCAACGTGGGTTACGTTAAGGCGCAACGTGGGTTACGTTAAGGCGCAACGTGGGTTACGTTAAGGCGCAACGTGGGTTACGTTAAGGCCCAATATAGGTTAGGTTAAGGCCCAATATAGGTTAGGTTAAGGCCCAATATAGGTTAGGTTAAGGCCCAATATAGGTTAGGTTAAGGTACAATATGGGTTAGGTTAAGGTACAATATGGGTTAGGTTAAGGTACAATATAGGTTAGGTTAAGGCGCAACGTGGGTTACGTTAAGGCCCAATATAGGTTAGGTTAAGGCCCAATATAGGTTAGGTTAAGGCCCAATATAGGTTAGGTTAAGGCCCAATATAGGTTAGGTTAAGGCCCAATATAGGTTAGGTTAAGGTACAATATAGGTTAGGTTAAGGTACAATATAGGTTAGGTTAAGGTACAATATGGGTTAGGTTAAGGTACAATATGGGTTAGGTTAAGGTACAATATA